>NC_134485.1:352546582-352846582 GCF_040206685.1 Ascaphus truei
GCAGGATGCCGTCCTTCTCTCCCTCCGCCGCCGGCTACTGTCCTCTGCCGCTGTCGAGCTTCGCTGCAGGATGCCGTCCTTCTCTCCCTCCGCTGCCGGCTGCTGACCTTCGCTATATATCCATACATACATATATACATACAGTATATATAAAAAAATATATATATATGTTCTTCAGTATTTATTGATACCTTTTTTTTATTTGGACCAACAATTTGTGTCATGGGACAAGCTTTCAAGAGTTTTCCTCTTCCTCAGGTCAAGCAATACCATAAATATATACGCACATAAACATGCGCACACAGTGTATATGTTTGCGTGTGCGCATGTTTATGTGTGCGTGTGCGCATGTTTGTGTGCGTGTGCATATGTGTGCGTGTGCGCATGTATATGTGCGTGTACGCATGTATACGTGTGTGCATGTTTGTGTGTGTATATATGTGTGTTTGCGCATGTTTATGTGCGCATGTATACGTGTGTGCATGTTTATGTGTACGTGTGTGCATGTTTATGTGTGCGTGTGCGTGAGCGCATGTATGTGTATGTGTGCGTGTGCGCATGTATACGTGTGTGCATGTATGTGTGCGTGTGCACGTGTATGTGTGCGCGTGCGCATGTATATGCGTGCGTGTGCATATATATCTATATCATACAAACACTCACAAAGGGGGTAAGCGCGGCCCTCCTACCCCAGCCGCCAAAGCTCCCTTACCCCCTCGCCGCTCCCTCCCCCCCCCGCCCGCTCCCTTACCCCCCCGCCTGCTCCCTTTCCCCCCCCCCCCCCGCCCGCTCCCTTACCCCCCCGGCCGCCAACTCCCCAGCCGCTGGGGGGCCAAGCAGCCTCGGATCTGCGCCAGTCCCACTCTCCACCACCTCTCACTCCCGTTGTGTGTGTGTGTGTGTGTGTAGGGACATTTTACTCCTGCCAACAATTTGTGCCTCACTTTCACCCCACCCTACCCCTGCCCTTCACCCCCCCTACTCCTGCCCTTCACCACCCCTGCCCTTCACCCCCCTCTACCCCTGCCCTTCACCCCCCCTACTACCCCTGCTCTTCACCCCCCCTAACCCTGACCTTCACCCACCCCTACCCTTCACCCACCCCTACCCCTGCCCTTCACCCCCCTTACCCCTGCCCTTCACCCCCCCCACGCCTGCCCTTTGACTGACGCACGCACACACCCTGACTGACACACTCACACACCCTGACTGACGCACTCACACACCCTGACTGACGCACGCACACACCCTGACTGACGCACGCACACACCCTGACTGACGCACGCACACACCCTGACTGACGCACGCACACACCCTGAGTG
The DNA here is from genome assembly GCF_040206685.1 of Ascaphus truei. NCBI lineage: Eukaryota > Metazoa > Chordata > Amphibia > Anura > Ascaphidae > Ascaphus > Ascaphus truei. Next base: position 352,547,905 of record NC_134485.1, read on the forward strand.
ACGCACGCACGCACCCTGACTGACGCACGCACACACACCCTGACTGGCGTACGCACACAAACCCTGACTGGCGCACGCACACAAACCCTGACTGGCGCACGCACACAAACCCTGACAGCCGCACGCACACACCCTGACTGACGCACGCACACACCCTGACTGACGCACGCACACACCCTGACTGACGCACGCACACACACTGACGCACACACACACTGACTGACTGACGCACGCACACACACACACACACACTGACTGATTGACGCACTGACTGACACACACACATACATACTGACGCACGCACACAACCCCTCACAGCCGCATGCACACAACCCCTCACAGCCACACGCACACATACACAGACTGACGCGCGCACACACACACACACACTGACTGCTGCACACACACCCACTGACTGCTGCACACACACACACTGACTGCTGCACACACACACACACACACACACACACACTGACACACACACACACACTGACACAAACAAACACACACACACACTGACTGACACACACACACTTACTGACGCGCGCGCGCGCACACCCCCACACCCACACACTTACTGAATGACTGACTGACTGCCGCACGCACACACTGACTGACTGAGGCACACACACACGCACACACTGACTGTGTGTGTGTGTGCGTCAGTCAGTCTGTGTGTGTGTTTGTGTTTCTGCGTCAGACTCACTGACGCGCGCGCACACACACTGACTGACTGACGCACACACAATGACTGACGCTGTAAAGGAGGGAGGGGGGGAACTGGATTGATGTGAATGGGGGACAAACAGAGAGAGGGGGAGGGGTGAGGAGAGAGAGAGGAGCGGGAACATTACATCCCGGGCAACGCCGGGTCTCTCAGCTAGTATAAAATAAACGTAAAGAGAGGGTGCATACCATTCAATGATGGATACAAAAAAAGGAACAACAGGACAGTCACTCTTATACTCCCAGAAAGTGAATATATATATCATTTACGTGAATCACTATCCGTATTTGAAGTGTGTGTGTATATAAATATATATATATACATACAAATGAGCATACAGTAATATTTCCATTTGCTATTTGCCTTGCTATGGAGGGTTTTTGTCACTTTTTTACTCACATAACTTCACATATACATACATATATAATATATATATATATATATATATATATATATATATATATATATATATATATATATATATATATATATATATATATATATGCGCAGTGGAAGTGTATTGTGTGTATTTACCTACACACTCACTCCACATTTCAGTAACATACATATACATCTAAATAATATTCACATATACACGTTTGCTATAAATGGAATTATTACAATTTTTACATTATATACACGTGCAATGAATGGAATAAACACTGTAATAAGTTTGAAATCGCCTATCCGAGCTGCTATGCATGGCTGATCCCTTTTCTCCAGCTTCCTTGAATGTACTACTGTATGAGGAAGATCATGTGACCAGATGCTAGTGCACGTTTAGAGAGAGGGAGGGCAGTGCTGACAAAGGGGTGTGCCTGGGTTTGTGACAGGCCATGAAGGGGCAGTGCCTAAGCAAATGCTTGTTAAAATAGAATACAAGAAAATTGGTCTTTCAAAGTTGTTTTTTTAAAAACCGAAAATGCTAAAAGTATTTTTTCTTACTACAGAACTGATTTATTAAAAAAAACACACATGCAGGATATAGACTGAACTGCAGCTTTAAGGCTTGCTTTAACATTTCTGACTGCTTGTCAGTGAACGATGTTGTTCTTGTGATGCCCAGAGATTACATTCAGAATGGGGTAAAGTTATACTGTAGTACACTTCAGGGCATGTTCTTATGAGTGGTATATGTGTCCAACAATTCTGACTTGTTTTCTTTCATACTGTACATTTAATGCAGTTAAAGGGAACGTTTTTAATTCTTTGTGATGCAAATGTTATATTCTCCAGCAGAGACCCTTCTACAGACTGTCATAGATCATAATGCCATGACTAATCACGCCTACTCTGATAGATGCTTAATTCCTCGCTACTTGCGTCACTCTCCGCATTCATTGTATCGGAGGCTGCACAAATGGCTCAGTGAGTAAAGGCACTGGCTGAAAACATGGAGCGTGAAGTAGGGGATGCCCGGTTCTAATCCCTGTGCCTCGGGCACCAAACAGATTGTATGTGTAATGGGTATATACTGTATAATGTACATGGATAGGGTCACACTGGAAGTGCCTCCATAAGGATACCTCACATTTCCATAAATATACTTTATACAACTTTTCTGGTTTCCAGAATCCCACTTGACTTTGTTTGAACAATTAAAAGTAGTATTCTGTCTAGTGTTATTCAGGGTATGCAAGTGCTGAGGAAGTAGGTTAATATGCATTACTTGAAAATAGTAAAATGTTTGCATTTAACTCAATGTACTGTGATGTATATACAATACTATGTATACATATTTTCTTATGTGGTATCTGTTGTATCAGCATTAGACTTCTAGTATTTATTTACTTTGTGCAGCAATAGAAAGCAGCAGGATGTTATCCACTTCGAACACCGTATAACTTCTGCTAGGAAAATAAAGCCAAAACAGATCATTTGCATTCTCCAGCAATTCAGCAGTAACCACTGCAGTGATACTCACCAATGCCCGTGTAATGCCCTCCACCAATGCTATTCAGTAATGCCCCTCAACCTCCACAACAGGAAAGAATCTTCTAGTTCTTGATTTGGTTTCCTTGAGTGACATATTTAAGAGTTACCCAAAATAAATAATTACTTTCAACAGTGTTTGTTTGCTTTGTATCTTCTTTATCAATGTAGGATTCAAGCAGAAAGCAACTGTGTTAAGGGAAACCCTTCAGAAGCTGTAAGCTTCTCCACAATAACCTGTGAACCTGAAACGCCAAACCCTCCACGGATAACAAATCGGACCAAAAATTCACTTTCTCTCCAGTGGAAGGTAATTTTCCAAAATAACTTCATATCTACTTGAATTGAAAGACGCTACATCTAAAGTGGGTGCTTGAGTGTTCCTGACTCAGACACCCAATGCCTGATACCTGAAAATCTCTTCAACCTACAGATGCAGCCACCAGTATAAGAACACTTACCTGGGAAATTCTGGGGCAGTCTCACAGTAAATGCCTCAACATTTCTGTGAGATTCTTAATGGCCCATCGGATTATCACAGCGGGGGGTGCCTGCAGTCCCATTCAAACTGAATGGTACTGTAGGGACCCCCACTGTGTTAATCCGATGGGCCATTAAGAATCTCACAGAAATGTTGAGGCATTTACTGTGAGACTGCCCCAGAATTTAAAAGGCAAGTGATCTAATACTCGTGGCTGCATCTGTAGCACTTATTCCTAAATAACAGTGCCCAGATACCAGAGCACACGTGTGTGAAACAGTGGCCTATGATAAAGTCCTTTATGTGGATGTAATGTATTTTATTTTATACGTGCAAATAGAAGGAAAGTTTACTTTTATGCGATAAATGAGAAAATGAGGATGCCACTTTATTGGTCATTATTAAGACATCATCTAGAGTGCTGTATCCATGTGTGGAATCTACGCTTTGTGACAGAGGCGATTCATTTTGACATTGTGTAGATGGCTCAGTGCCACATGCATCGGTGTGGCATTTTAATTATTTCATCCAAATCTCAAAACCTTACCTCCTCTAAAAATGACTGACCTGAACCATGGATTCCCCGCGGCTAACAAAAGGTGTAATGTTTATAGTGACTAGTAAAATGGGTCCTATATTTCTGTGTTTCTATTGGAAGACCCGGTGTGCTCATTTGCATGTGATTTCCCAGAATCCCTGGCTGCAGTGGAAGCACTGTATGCTTGGAGATGAAGGTGAAAAGCAGGGTGGCAGACCTGTCTGAGACACGTGAAATATGCTCATAAGGGATATTTTTATTTGCTATTGGAAGAGAGGAACATGGATTTTAATTGTTGAAAAACTGCTTTGCTACAGCTCTGCTTTTCCTAATTACCTTAGCAGAGCAACTACAAATAATAGTAAATAATGACACTAACATTTTTCCTGGTTACTATTCAATAAGAATCTGAGATGATATAAGGAACACGTGTAGCAGTAGTAAAATACAGCACCAGTTACAGATAGTGCGTCTTTCCTTTCACATCCACTTCCTGGCGTAAAAACCCAATGACGTGAAGCGGCATGTTCAAACAATCTGTTCATGTTGTTTTGTTTTGTATTAATTAAGTGGAAATGCTGCTTTTTTTGGTCTGTGAATCATAACACGGTCTTATCAGTGTTAACAATAGTATATCACATTGTTACATCGTGTTTCCAAGGACTCGCTTATTGTGACCTGGAAGCAAGGGGTCAACTACTGTATGCTTAGCCACCTGCTTAACAAGTGGTGACTAGCTGGCCATGCTACCTGAGAGGAGCAGTTCCATCCAGTTGTGTTTGTTTATATGGATTGGGAGCAGGTTGTCTCCAGGGCTGAACATATTTCAGCCTTGGGGACCACCTGGTTCCCAAGATACTTGGCATTTAAATCTCCCTCATTACATGGGTCAAAAGGAAGTCACACGTCCTCCGTCTCAGCTTGCTATTGGCCCGCGGGATGTGGGGATTTAAATACCAGGTAGTAAATAGCAGCACCTTCCTGGGTTAGTATCTTGGGAATCAGGGGGTCCCTGGAGCTGAAATGAAAGCGGGTCAGCTCTAGAAATCCCTTCTATGTGTAAAAAAAAACAAAAAATGGGGGATGGGGAGTAGGGAGGGTCTAAGCGAGGAATGCTCTTTTAAGTTTCTTTCGCCAGGAAGACACATGTATCTGGACCCCAGGCAAGAGTCACTTTATTTATTAAAGAGCCAATTACACGTGGCATGTAAATTTCGAGCATGGGGCTCGTGTTTTGACTTACATACCACGTTTTCTGCCCAACAGAATTTCACTGCCTCACGTGGCCATCACCTTGGACACCTGAAAGCTATATTGACTGTTAACCAGTTTATTCGAAGTGCTGCAATATTACAATATAGACAGGGAATAGTTCCGTGGGCGCCTATAAAATTTTACCACTATAAAGGATATACGAAAACCAAGCCTGTTGGTTGTGAAGATTGTTGATCCTCACGGTGGGCTTGAAAACAAAGAGAAAGCACAACACATAGCGTAATACTGTTGAAACATTAAACAAACAACATATAAGACAACATATAACAGCTGAATACTGAAATGGTATTTTTAGGACAATAAAATCATTTAATAACCATTAATATTTACTATAATGCACAATTTGCATGGACACATAGATTTAAGCAATTAAAAATCTGAATAGGTGGTTCAACTGCTCCGTAGCACCAATGTTGATGATAGCAATGCCTACTCACCAGATGGAATAGGTTTGCAGGCAGTGGATATTTTAGAGAGTATCCCCTCTCATCTGTGTGCTGCTCTCTGCTTAGCTGGCGTCTCTGTCGGCTCGTGGGTGCAGCTCATCAGCAGGGACTCCTGCAGCTCCAGGAAGCACGTCTGAGCAGATGGAACTCAGCTGCAGCTGATTCAGCACGATGTCAGCCACGGACCACCGTGAGCTAGTCTATCTGCTGCTCACTGCTAGCTGGCGTCTCTATCCGCTCGTGGACGCAACTTGTCAGCAGGTACTCCTGCAGGGTGCCAAGCAGGGCGCTTGAATAATGGAAAACCGCAACAGCTGGTTCAACTCGTCGGCGGCTATAAGAGATGGTTAGCTGGCAGCTCACGTTGATTCACCGATGTACGGGGGTACTACACCAATGTGTGCGGGGATATACCCCTGAGGAAGAGAGCAGATCGCTCTTGAAACGCGTAGGGTGGAGGTTCAAGCCCCGCACACATTGGTGTAGTACCCCCGTACATCGGTGAATCAACGTGAGCTGCCAGCTAACCATCTCTTATAGCCGCCGACGAGTTGAACCAGCTGTTGCGGTTTTCCATTATTCAAGCGCCCTGCTTGGCACCCTGCAGGAGTACCTGCTGACAAGTTGCGTCCACGAGCGGATAGAGACGCCAGCTAGCAGTGAGCAGCAGATAGACTAGCTCACGGTGGTCCGTGGCTGACATCGTGCTGAATCAGCTGCAGCTGAGTTCCATCTGCTCAGACGTGCTTCCTGGAGCTGCAGGAGTCCCTGCTGATGAGCTGCACCCACGAGCCGACAGAGACGCCAGCTAAGCAGAGAGCAGCACACAGATGAGAGGGGATACTCTCTAAAATATCCACTGCCTGCAAACCTATTCCATCTGGTGAGTAGGCATTGCTATCATCAACATTGGTGCTACGGAGCAGTTGAACCACCTATTCAGATTTTTAATTGCTTAAATCTATGTGTCCATGCAAATTGTGCATTATAGTAAATATTAATTGTTATTAAATGATTTTATTGTCCTAAAAATACTATTTCAGTATTCAGCTGTTATATGTTGTCTTATATGTTGTTTGTTTAATGTTTCAACAGTATTACGCTATGTGTTGTGCTTTCTCTTTGTTTTCAAGCCCACCGTGAGGATCAACAATCTTCACAACCAACAGGCTTGGTTTTCGTATATCCTTTATAGTGGTAAAATTTTATAGGCGCCCACGGAACTATTCCCTGTCCATACTGTTTTCCTGACCAGGGGGTCAGGCTTTGTGTCCTAGGCAGCCCCTTATGTATAGTTTTAATTAATATATAAGGTAATAGTTACTACACCACACACATTGCGGTTAGCGCTACCTGTTTTGTTGTTAATATTACAATATAAAAATATTAATAACGCGATTACTGAGTGTTTGCCAGTATGCAGTATTTACAAATGTATATTATCTCATTGTATCTATAGGCGTCATGTGACAACGGTTCCAAAATACACAGCTACCTTCTGGAATGGGATGAAGTAAGTCCTGTTATTTTGCACTGATTTTCATACACAGCAAACTTTTATCTAGGTTTCTGTTCTGGGCTGTACAGTAAATGTAATGCAAACAGTAGGCAGAGTAACGGCACATTATTGTTTTTTTTAGATATAATATAGGATTTGATATTTCTGAGGTGAAATTGTGTTGGGTAACATAATTGTGCACAATGCTTGTTGCGGGTCACCTGACATCCTTTCGTTTCAATCTTCAGAGTGTTTTACTGGGTATTCTACAGAATTGAATTAAATTATGCCAAATGAGTACATTTTGTTATTTTGTGGTAACAAACACAGACATTATTAAGTCCCACAAACTAGCACATTTGGTTATGTTGTGTAATCCACACACATTGCGTACAATGAGCCATACATGCAATAAAATCAGGTAATTTAATGGCAGCAGTGTAGATCCACAGGCAATAAAAACAAGGACTATCACAGGGAAGTTCCTCGCCATGTTCAGGGTGACCGAGACAAAACAAAGGAGAGAATAATGCAGTCATATTACAGTAAATAAATCCACTCCCAGTTAATGGAGAGTTGGAGAAATCGCTCACAGACTTCAAAGCTTCTTCTGAGAAAGGCCAAGTAGCTACTCTTCAGTGTCAAGAATAAGACAAGCATAACACACCGGGCGTTATTCATTCAGCTGTGATAGTGCCGATTGCGGCACTATGACAGAGACATACTTATTGACTTCAGTGGGAGATTCCGGGCAATAGTGCTTTGTTTGGCACTGTTGTAGTTGAATGAATTACCCCTATAGACACACAAATCTTAAGGCGGCAATCCCCTCCCTTTTACCATATACAATAATTATTATTATAATCTGGCAGATGAAAACTTGGCTCTCAATTCTCCTTTATCGAAGTGCAGACACTTGGACTTTTCCAAACATTCGCCAGCTTATCTTCCATTTTAAATGATGCCCATATATTGAGAGCTATATTATTCATGTTATCCTTTTTTTTCCATGATACTCTAAAAAAGACTAAAATATGACTTCTCCCAGATTACATTGTTAGCATTAACATCTTCCAGTGTGCAAATGTTGATAGAACTCTTTACCAAAGTAAAAACGTGGTTAGCAAACCATCCTGGTAGTAAATTGTATTTACTGACAATTCTTGTGACTACAGTTGGATGCTTTCAGTAACTTTCTAAGTTTATTATGCATTTGTGTCTGGTGTGTTATTTTTGTTGTATTAGTGGTGTGGAAGTTATTACTGCACTATCCATTGTGCACCTAACAAGTACTAAGGTCAATGATACTAAGCACATATTGCTTGGCTATGCCCACTACAATATACAGTACTAAGCAGAGGAAATCACATGTACGCTGTAGCTTCGAAGGCCATTATTGTTAGTTGCAGAAATAAAGCAATGACAAGAATTGAGGTTGATAATCCCAAAAGTATTCTGTTTAAATTGCTGCTTTTAAGATGGAAGACATCATTAAAATACATTTTTGTAGGAAATATTTATACAATAAAACGTTATAAAAAATGACAAATTTCATATTAGTAACTTTTTCATAAATATCTCTAGGGAAAAGGAAACCAAGAGTTTTGCCAATGTTACTATGGATTACAGAAGCAGTTTAGGGTGACAAAACTGTCATCAGCAATCGGATATACCTTCAGACTTGCAGCAAAAAATGATATGGGTATGAGGTAAGTGACATTTTTTGTTATACAAAAGATCATGTTATGTCACATATTGGATCAGAATTTAGGATATGAGAAGCTTTGGCATTAGATCACACATTAGATCTAGAATACAGTATTCTAGTGTAACCTGGTACATGATGGCAGAGATGAAATGCCAAAAAGAGGAGGCTGAATTATAGGGTTTTCCCCCCCAAAATGTTTACTTTACAAAAGGCTGTGATTCTGCTTTCCCTGTGATGGAGAATCCAACTGAATTTGTTTAAAATAGACTCCATCGTGGGTGACAATGACATCGCAGCATATTGAATAAAGGCCTGGGTCCGAAGAGCTGTACATTGTCGGAATATATTCTGTTCTTCTTAATCAAAACTGTTTATTGTGAACAAAATGTTGGCACACCTCAGAGACTGACTTGTTCAGCTCAAAGTCACAGTCAAGATGCAATCATACAGCTGCTGATTTTTGCTCGGTGCACAGACCTTCGCAGCGACTGTGCAGAGTAGCTGGACGGCATACCGGTCTTTAAAAAAATAATGCTCTTTATTGTAGGTGTCAATGTTTCAGTGCTTTATAAACTGAAGGTTTTTTTTGTTTGTTATTTTTTTAAAGACGTGTGCCGTCCTGCTGCTTCGTTCCTCTGTCTTGTTCAGCTAACACATTTCTGTCTGTCTTCTCCTCAGTGGTTTTAGTGAAGAAGTCCTGTTTTACACCTCAGGCAGTGCTCCAACAGTGCCAGCGAATCCAACACTTCTTAAAGCTGGAATTAGTTGGTTATCAGTGCAGTGGACTAAACCCTCAGGAACACCGTCCGATGAAGGAATTTCTTATATTTTGGAAATGGAAGACGAAACCTCGGTATGTGCAGTGAACAAAAATTGTTATGCTGCACTCTACTCTCTGTAACTTTTGCTATCCAAGTATATTTCTGTTTCTTTTATGTGAAGCTGCAGTCCTGCTTAGCTTACATATTACATATTACAATGTTGTACACAACAATGTCATGCGCTTCTTTAAACAGATTTATTCATCCTTAAGAAAAACATATATTTTTATGTATTGTGAAAATGACAAGTGTCAACAGCCCATGCCTGGATGGAGGATAAAACAGACAATTCTGCTCAACGTTGGGGAAATTGCCCGAGAAACCTGTTTACAAATTAATTTGAAAGAGAAAAAGTTTGCTTTTTATGTAAATCCCAGCATTATAGACCCTGATTTAAGTACTGAAACACATCTTTAAATTGATTGATTTTGGTCCTAGGGTTGATGGTACATTTTACATGTGCATTGTGATTTACTTAAGTGTTTAACTTTCTAGTATCCGTATCAGTCCTGGAGAGGTTCACTCTAGGTTATATTTAGTAATGGAACATTATAGTTTTTCAAAGATGTCGTGTTGGAGCTTTCCAGTCCTCACAGATCTTTTCTTAAGATGTCCTCCAGTCATTTCAGAAGAAGACTTGTGGGGATTCAAACGTTCATAAACAATTACATGTATAGAGAGCGGTCATATCTGTGTGTTAGAAGGTATCATAAGCAGCAAAGAACTACATTTGGAATTTAGTAGTAAAATACAAGTTGTAGGTATATCTTTATTTATCTAGTGCCCACAGCTGTATTTAGCGCTTTACAAGAGATTCAAGACACTACTGGGAATTATAGTACAATAAGTATAATCAATTAGATCAGACAATAGAAAAGGAAATCCCTGCCCTAGACAGCTTACAATCTAAGTGTAAAAACGGCTTCCCCTTCCCCGGGGAATCGAACCCCAGACTCCCATGCGACTTGCCACTATACTAATGAGGAATTGCTTGTATTTGTAAAGGCACTGTACTGTCGTAATATTGTATTATTTGTTTCCTATTGGCTTCTAGTGTGCCTCTAATTTATTGTTTGTTATTAGCCTCCTTGCCAATAAAGTGTTAGAGGCTAATTGTGGACATTTGACATTTGAGATCTCAAAGGCCACTCTATCCAAGTTGTTTATTTGCGCACAAAATCTGCCTGAAGACGCAACCTCTGTGTTCCTGAAAGCTCACCCTCTTTTTAACCCTGAGTTAGTCATTAACGGTATCACTTCTACCCTACAGTTGTTTGTCAATTCTAAGGCTAACACTGTACTATCCTCTATTTGTGTCCAATGTTCTGACGGTCATGTCCATAGTGGTAATATTGTATTGTAAATAAGTGTCAAGACTTGTGTCGCTATCATAGTATGTCATATATACTGCTATTTATATAACACCACCAATATATGCAGCACTTTATCATCGAGACATTACAAGGAATTATAATATAAAAAGTGCAATAAACATACTGTTGGACAATAGTCTTGGAAATTCCTGCGCCACGTAGATTACAATGCAAGTGCTACATTTGAAGGTCACCATGTTATTCTGTTTTTAGGGGTACGGTTTCAAGGCAATATACAATGGAGATGACCTTACATGCACAGTGAGGAATCTGAGACGAAGTACAAAATATAAGTTTAGGGTAAGTTTATCTTTTTATATATATATATATATATATATATATATTATATATATATAATATATATTTGTTTGTTTTTTATGTATTTGTGTCATGTATATAAATTGGAAGCAGTAATTGTAAAACTAAATGTCAGGTACATTGCACAGCTGTATGTAGTAACTATACAGATGTAGCCAATATTGTTTCAACCAGTGGTGCGCTCCTGCGGGTGAAATAGAATGATAGCCCCGACCCCTTTAGAGCGCGGCTGATTTAAAACATTTAAATGCCATACCCACCCCCTCTCCAGGGGGATCCCACGTGGTCAATTCCTGTGGTCACACAGGAATTGTTCATCACTGGAGGATTTTGAGATCAAATCACGTGGTCTTATTTATCGTTTTCTGAGCAGAGGCTATGATCGGATGGATCTAACAGAGGCCTATCATGTGGCATTACATACCGACAGGCAGGATTTGATTTCTATGGACATCACTAAATTGGGTTCTAGATCCGAGAGGGCTACAGCCACACAAAGGAATCCCAATGTTTCTAATTTAGATCCACCCTACTTCATAACAAATTATAGTGAACAGGCAACAGCCATAACATCTATCATTAGGAAACCTTGGGGTACTTTGTCTTTGGACCCATTGATCCGGAACATGATTAGTGCAGACTCTAAAATTGTGTTTATAAAAAGCACAAACTTTAGGCAATCTGCTTTCTCCTAGCATGTTGCGCACAGGGAAATCCAGACAATATAATATATATATATAATACTCTCACAATTGAAAGGATCTTACAAATGTGGACGTTGTAAAATATGTCCATATTTGCAAAAACCGCAAACCTTTCATAATAAAGACAAGACAAAGGTGTTCAAAATCAATTCATTTATTTCCTGTCAAACCAATCGTGATATATCTTTTGATCTGCGGAAGCCATATGTGTATATATATATTAGGGGCTCACCACCAGACTGTTGAAAATCCGTACCATGGAACACCTGAGGTTGATCGCCAAAAAATACATAAATCATCCTGTTGCAAAACATTTCACCTCATGCCCTGTGAGCTCTCTGAGTACATTTCAATGCATATCTCTGGAACATACTCCTCCACCCGTACGTGGAGGTGACAGAGTTAAGACATTACACCAGAGAGAGGCACATTGGATATTTACGCTTAATACATTACATCCACATGGCCCTAACACGGAATGAGATTTGAAATGTTTTCTTTATACAGTCTGCCTATGGGTACCGTAATCAATATATTCAGAATATATGGATAGGTTTATGCATTTTTGCATGATCCAGATGAATTACTACAATTTTTGTGCTCTCTTATTATCTCCATTTACTATTGTCCATAGATGGTGTAAATTATGTAAGTTATTCTATTTCTATGGAATTGCACCTGCCTATGAAGCACAATTTGGAATCCACAAGTGGATTGCCAGTCACTATCCACAGGTACCAACATACCTCCTTAAAATATTATGGAAATATTTCATTCCTGGGAAGATTCCATCTAGTAAAGATGACCATCTTCCCCAAAATTCTTCATGTCTTACAAATGTTGCCAATATTAATGAAAGACAAAGATGTTAAAAAATTAAAGCGTTCCAAATCTTCATATGGAGAAACAAGAATCCCAGAATAAGTATGGTGAAGTTGCAACAACATAAATGGAATGGGGGGATCAACCTCCCCAGACTCAAATTATACAATACAGCAGCGCTCCTAAGATACAAAGGGGATTGGATCAACCACACACACCAATTTACAAATAGGGCAATAGAACAACAGATGAGTCCGGATATAAATCTAAAATATCTACTACACATGGCACCTAAAGTTATCCCAGTAATTATAAAAGACAACCCATTGCTCTTCAGCACCTACAGGGCATGGTACAGGGCTCATTAAACATTCACTGGGATACATTTTTAAACCTATCGTTCACAAAAAACAATCAATTCCAGGAAGGGAAAGCAAATTACCCATGTATATATGGACTGGGAGAGAAGAGGTATCCTTGGGATAAGACAGCTGCTACATACACTAGACCACTCCATACTCATATTTCAAGAATTAAAAGAAAAATATGGGTTATCTAACTCAAATTTTTTGCATATCTGCAAGCCAGACATTACACAAGGGAGTTAATCGATAATTTAACATTAGTGGAGAGGGACAATCCATTGGAGAGTGTCCTACAGGCAACACACCCGGGAAAATCTCTATCAAATATCCAAACCTGTCTTCGGAAAACACAAATATACGACTGCAACACAGCAGGAATAGGAGCGTGGGTGGCAGATAGCACAGACGAAAATATGGAAGATGTCATGCGGCAATTTGAGAGATCACTTAAACTTCTGCCCTCATCTTCAAACCAAGAGATGCACTACAATATCTTACACAGGACATACACCACCCCCACATTTAGACATGGGGCTAAACTAGCTCCAAATAGCAACTGTACCAAGTGTGCAGCACCGGAGGCGGATATGCTGTCTATGGAGTTGTCCTGTGATCCAAACGTTTTGGACACAGGTGGCAGATTTGAGCAAAAACTCACTACACACAAAGCTCCGTCTGACCAAAGAATACGCGATCTTCAACTACATAGCGCTAACAAATGGAGTTGACGGGGAGGCGACAGAGACAAAGGTTTTCAATAGATTTAGACAGATTATGGCAATGGCTGCCAAGAAACAATCCTCCAGCAATGGATACACCACACTCCTCCCTCAATAGATCTGTGGAAAGGAAAATTATTTAATTTATTCCATTTCGATAGGGTGGAAGCAACAACTGACAGAGAGAGGAAAGCAAACACCTTCTTTAAAACTTGGGAAAGATTCATTGACACACTATCCCAAGAAATTAAACAGCGGGTGCAGGAAAACTTCCAGCACACAACTTGGTTCGCTTCACGGATGCTCAGAAGAGATCCACCAGTTAGAATATAATAACGATTGCTGGAAAACAGAGAAACAGAAATACACATATTGTAGAACATGTGCCTATGCAGGAAGTCCCTAAACAACTATAGCACCCGAAGGGCAAGAGAAGTAATAGAGTTTATGCAAAGGCAGACTAGTAACTATGACTCAGAGAGTGGAGAACCATATAGGAAAAGGGAACAATAACAAAACAATACAAACACATAAATACTAGGTACTGGGGGGGGGGAGATTAGAGAGAGTCGACGGTAGCGTGGCAGTGGTAACGCGGTCGCAGGAGTTCCTGTTAATTACTAATTAGTCATTCAACTCGCCTTTTATTTGTTGTACAGGTTCTAGGAAGGGAATTGTATTGCTTATAAAGAAATGTTAAATTGAAACAATGCTTTGACCAAAGTTTATTAGTTTAGCTTTATATATAATAAAAAGATGAGTCATACAAACCTGTAAATGGATAATAACCTGTTATGACAAAAGAGGAAATATTGACCATTTATGATCTTTACAAATGATGACAAATATATGCAATGCAAGGCTTTCAATCAAAATACTAACCAAAAAAACTCACCTGTAGACATAGGGGCCTATGCAGAGAGCAGCGAATTTTCGAAATTCGCCATTTTTTGGAGAAAATCGCGCAGAAAACAGCAGAAAATGGCGAGTTCCGAAAAAACGCGCCAATTTTTCTTTTCTATTTGTAAAACTCGCCTCGCGGCTGGCGAGAACCTCAATCTCGCCAGTTTTAAAAATATCCTAATTCAGAGAGCCGCGAACGGCATCTAGCGGCTGTTCGCGCCAATAAAATGGCGCGATTGTCTCCTTTTTGCCTCGCCAGAAAAAATTGGCAAGAAGCTGCCGCTCGCGGCCATTGCAATGGGAAAAAAAAGGCGCGAATTTGTTTTTACACGTTTCTGAAGCGCGCATCTCGCCAATTTAAACTCGCCACACGCATCCATGTTAAACATAGCAGAATTCGCACTTTTCTGCATATGGAGAATAAAACTCTCCAAAAAAGGTACTTTTTACTAAATTCGCCATTTTTAAAATTCGCTGCTCTCTGCATAGGCCCCATAATGTATATGGAGATAAATCAGCAGTTATTTGCATTACTGTCTTATTAGCATTTTTAAATGATGCAATCTATCGATTAAAACCCTTTTATAGGTGTTTATATTGATATAAAATGGTTAGTGTCCAAGTGCATTCAGTTGGTCCTACAGTTTATATTTACTTCATAATATTGAGAATATATGTATATTGTCTTTTCACCTGGATTTGGCTCTATACCAGCATTTCCCAATTAAATTTAGTCAGGGAACCCTTTTATATTTTGTACAACAGAATGGAACCCCTTAAATATTTTTTTTAGCGTAGCTGCAGCACATTGGGGGGGGAAAATGCGCTGCAGGCGAAACATTTTCTTGGTTCAAGATCAAATACCTTAATAATAAACCAAACTATACCATGCCTGCTTTTTGATAACTCACTTATGCATAGATCCCCAAAGAAAGCCAATGCAAATACAAACCTAAATAAAATGTATTCAAGCCTAGAATTGAATATCAATGGAACACCTAATAACTACCCCAGTATCTTGTGTAATGAATCCTGCCTAAAATTACCCCTCTTGACGTGCAACAAAAAACATCCCTATAACACAGATCACCAATATCCTGGTTACCCACTGGGTAGGCAAATTAACTACTACCACGGAATCCTCCACTTTTCTTGAGAATAGATGCCCGGTGCGGCTTGCCACCCACCCCCCAACCAGGCACTAGGTAACTAGGGTGGAACCTGCACCTGTGGCTGCTAACCTTCTCCATGAAAGAGACTGCAAAATCTCCTTCTTGGTTATAATCCCTGTTCACCCCAGATAAAGCATTAATAGTCCTCAACTTGCCAATAGGCTCAGTATTGGGGTCACAGCAGTTCTTGTCTCAAAGCAGGGACTGCTGAAATGCTTACCAAAATGAGGGAGGGTACCTCAGGCTCTTCCGGCCGTCACTATGACAACAGTGCGCTGCTGATGGATTCAGAGAAACCCAGAGGTGACTCCTGGCGACATCTCCTGCATCTGTGTGTACTGAAGAAGCTCCTGTGTGCCGTGTGGTGCACCTGAATCCGGTGCTTGCAGCCCTCCTCCTTTTAGCTGGTCAAGACCCACCACAATCTGTATTGGCTCGTATTATTGCATGTGATATTTGGGGGCTAGGAGAAAACTTAGCAGTGGTCTGAGAACCCTCGGAGGTACAGACCGGGATCGTGCTCTGACTTCGGCGAATGCCTTTTGTTACCCACTGCAGCACTGTCTCCGCCTGCCATCACTAGCAAGCATTTGCATATCCAATCAGTTCCATCATGCAAGGTCTGCGGTCTAATAGCAGCTAGTAGCCCGTCCAAAACCCACTGTCCAGATTCCTCTTCTCCTCGGGACCCCAAAGTCAAAGCCATGCTAGGGTTCTCTTGTTAAGCTCTGAGGAGTGAAATGACTGTGGACTTTTTTACAAAGCAGATGAAACAGGTTTATACAAGTGTGTGTACAGCGCGTGTAACCACGTTGCGATTACATTTACTGACACTGAGGACGGTTTCCCACTATGCGAAATACGAACACGGAGCATAACCAATCACAGCCGTTTTGCGTCATTTCCTAGTATTTAGGTACGTAGGTGCGGTACAGTCGATGTAATGTTCTGGATTACAAAGGCAATTTAGTACACAAGCTGTGCAGTAAAAGCGACCTGACCCAAATATTGTCTCGTCTGCCAGAATTTTTTTGCGAAACACTTAATTTTACCGCACGGAACCCCAGGGTTCCGCGGAAACCCATTTGGGAAACGCTGTTCTATATAATGATGTTTATGTGCAGAGACTTATAATGTCTTGGTTAATTGAATTTAGATATTTTTTTATTCGGTTGAGCCTGCTTGGATACTATCGAAAGTGTCCTTAGGATTGTAAACTCAGTGGATACATATATTGGGTCTTTGTGACGCCAAATTTATGCACATAGCTAAATATACTGTTATTATTGAGATTTCATTTAGATTGTGTTTTTTCAATCTTCACTTTTTTGATGAATAGATTATATATTTGATCAATTCCATTACAGTTCTTAAACAAATGCGTGCATATTTGGCACTATCAAATATCAATGTCTAGATCTCTATATGAGATCTATTGATCTAGTAACCTTTTGACTTTTATCTCGTGAGTCTATCCGAGTATTCAATCCAATAGGGATTTACCTGTAGGACAATGATAGGTTGCATCCACTTTGACCATTTTTTAATTACAGATTGCACTCGCCTACAATCTGGCGGTCTTTTATGTATTTAAATGTCGGTTCGCTCCTTGCGCCCTACTCCTTGATAAAGCGCCATTCAGGTGTGAAATGCGTGGGAGGTGTTGCATGGAGATTGCGTCTCCTGTTTGTATGAATAAAGCCTTCTATTTTTTACATACCTTGATTCTGCCGTCCGGTTGCTGCTCCGGATATTCTTCCCGTGTTTTCTATTTAAAACAATGGCCACCTGCTCTTCCTGCTGCGTTGTCTGTGTCCCACTTCAGTGTGCCAGTGGTTAGCAATAACTTCAGCTACATCTGTATATAGCAACATAATGCTTGGGGTTAAAAAAAAGGCACACCAAATTCCATACAGTTGCACCTTTTCTTGAACTCTAACTGGGTAAGATACTCATCTTATATTTAGATTGGTATTGATCAAGAAGAATGCAAATACAAAGCCAGTGTAGCGTCAGTAATGTTTCTGGTGTTCTTTCTGATTGCAGTAAATGGCGGTTCTGTTGTACCATGAGTCGGTGCTCTACCTAGGTTTTAACTTATTCACAATACAGCTTCTAAAAAGAAAATAAAGATATCCAGTCTTTTCTTAGGCATGTCTACTGAATCTGCCATCAGTCCCCAAATGTATTAAATGCCACATTCTCACTTCTCTACTACAGTATACAGAAACCTTTCCTATACTGTAAGAGAACTCTCTCCTGATACCAAGTACAACCATGCAACAATTGTACAGTCCTTGGGATGAAAAGTTCCTTGGAAAGTTCTTTGTATTTATCCAGGACAGTTTGTGATGCATTGTGGAGCATATTATGATTATTTACAAGTGGCTAAATAAACAGTTAGGGGAGGAAATGGACAAGAAGAGGAAGGCGTTTAGATTCTTTAAGTCAGAAGGGACAGAGACATCGTATCAGAATTATAAGGAATGTAACAAAAATTGCAAAAGGGCAATTAAATTAGCAAAAATGGATAATGAAAAAAGGATTGCAATAGAAAGTAAGGTCAACCCTAAAAAGTTCTTTAAGTACTTTAATAACAAAAAAATGAGAAACGAAAATATAGGACCCTTTCAGTGTGAGATGGGTAGGCAGATTATTGGAGATAAGGAAAAAGCTGAGGTATTAAACAAATTCTTTGCCTCTGTGTTTACCATGGAAGAATCAAGTTCAATGGGGGCGCCACAGGAGGAAGCCACAACCTCCATATTAATGAATAATTGGTTAACTGAGGAAGAAGTTCATAAGCGACTTGAAAAAATTAAAGTAAATAAGGCACCTGGCCCCGATGGCATACATCCAAGAGTTCTCAAGGAGTTAGACTCAGTAATAGCAAAACCATTATATTTAATATTCAAGGACTCCATTTCCACAGGCTCAGTACAACAAGATTGGCGTAAAGCAGATGTGGTGCCTATATTTAAAAAGGGAGCTAGATCACACCCGGGGAATTACAGACCTGTAAGCCTGACTTCAATAGTAGGGAAACTACTTGAAGGTTTAATACGGGATAATATTCAGGAATACCTGATGGAAAACAAAATTATTAGTAATAGTCAGCATGGATTTATGAAGGATAAATCATGCCAAACTAACCTTATTTGTTTCTTTGAGGAGGTAGTAGGAATTTAGACCAGGGTAATGCAGTTGATGTGGTCTACTTAGATTTTGCAAAGGCTTTTGATACGGTTTCACACAAGAGGTTGGTGTACAAAATAAAGAAAATTGGACTCGGTAATAATATATGCACCTGGATTGAAAACTGGTTAAAGGACAGACAACAGAGGGTTGTCATAAATGGAACTTTTTCAGGTTGGGCTAAAGTCGTGAGTGGAGTACCTCAAGGATCGGTACTGGGACCCCTGCTTTTTAATTTGTTTATTAATGACCTTGAGGTTGGGATCGAGAGCAAAGTCTCCGTCTTTGCTGATGATACTAAATTGTGTAAGGTAATAGAATCAGAGCAGGCTGTCATTTCTCTTCAGAAGGACTTGGAGAGACTGGAAACGTGGGCAGGTAAATGGCAGATGAGGTTTAATACAGATAAATGTAAGGTTATGCATTTGGGATACAAGAATAAAAAGGCGACTTACAAATTAAATGGAGATATATTGGGGGAATCCTTGATGGAGAAGGATTTAGGAGTGCTTGTAGACAGCAGGCTTAGCAATAGTGCCCAATGTCATGCAGTAGCTGCAAAGGCAAACAAGATCTTATCTTGCATTAAACGGGCAATGGATGGAAGGGAAGTAAACATAATTATGCCCCTTTACAAAGCATTAGTAAGACCACACCTTGAATATGGAGTACAATTTTGGGCACCAATCCTAAGAAAAGACATAATGGAACTAGAGAGAGTGCAGAGAAGAGCCACCAAATTAATAAAGGGGATGGACATTCTAACTTATGAGGAGAGGCTAGCTAAATTAGATTTATTTACATTAGAAAAGAGGCGTCTGAGAGGGGGTATGATAACTATATACAAATATATTCAGGGACAATACAAGGAGCTTTCAAAAGAACTACCGTAAATTCCGGACTATAAGCCGCAACTTTTTCCCCACGCTTTGAACCTCGTGGCTTAAACAATGACGTGGCTAATATATGGATTTTTTTTCCGCTTTCAAATTTTTTTTTTCAAAAAAACACATTCTGTGACGTGCTCAGTTTTTTGGCGGCATGAAGCTTTCATTAGACCAGGCCTGCACAACACGCGGCCCGCAGGCCGCATGCGGCCCGCCTGTACTCACTGTGCGGCCCGCGGTGGCTTTCTGCTCTCCCCCTCCCTCCTGAGTCCTCTCCCGCGCCCCCCGTGAGCTCGCTGTCACCATCCCCTGCGAGCCCGTTGTCACCATCCCCCGCGAGCCCGTTGTCACCATCCGCCGCGAGCCCGCTCTCCCCCTCGCAGAGTAGCAGCGCACTCTAGCATTGAGGCACTTCCTGCCTGCTGCTTGCTAGAGCGTGCGTGCACTCCTGCTTGGACGGCAGAGGTATTTACTGGTTAATGTGAGGTGCTGGGGGGTTAATGTGAGGTGCAGGGGGAGAGTGATGGGAGGTGCAGGGGGACAGTGATGGGAGGTGCAGGGGGACAGTGATGGGAGGTGCAGGGGGGGTTGATGTGAGGTGCTGGGGGCTTGATGTGAGGTGCAGGTGGTTAATGTGAGGTGCAGGGGGAGAGTGATGGGAGGTGCAGGGGGAGAGTGATGGGAGGTGCTGGGGGCTTGATGTGAGGTGCAGGGGGAGTTGATGTGAGGTGCAGGGGGTGTTGATGTGAGGTGCTGGGGGCTTGATGTGAGGTGCAGGGGGTGTTGTTGTGAGGTGCAGGGGGAGTTGATGGGAGGTGCAGGGGGAGTTGATGTGAGGTGCAGGGGGAGTTGATGTGAGGTGCAGGGGGAGAGTGATGGGAGGTGCAGGGGGTGTTGATGTGAGGTGCAGGGGGAGTTGATGTGAGGTGCAGGGGGAGAGTGATGGGAGGTGCAGGGGGGGTTGATGTGAGGTGCAGGGGGCTTGATGTGAGGTACAGGGTGTGTTGATGTGAGGTGCAGGGGGAGTAGGCACCTGCGGCTTATAGACGTGTGCGGCTTATTTATGGTCAAAATAATATATTTTTTTTAATTCAGTGGGTGCGGCTTATATTCAGGTGCGCTCAATAGTCCGGAAATTACGGTATTCATCCCACGGGCAGTACAAAGGACTCGTGCCATCCCTTAAGGTTGGAGGAAAGGAAATTTCACCAGCAACAAAGGAAAGGGTTCTTTACAGGAAGGGCAGTTAAAATGTGGAATTCATTACCCATGGAGACTGTGATGGCAGATACAATAGATTTGTTCAAAAAAAGGTTGGACAT
The DNA here is from genome assembly GCF_040206685.1 of Ascaphus truei. NCBI lineage: Eukaryota > Metazoa > Chordata > Amphibia > Anura > Ascaphidae > Ascaphus > Ascaphus truei. Next base: position 352,569,111 of record NC_134485.1, read on the forward strand.
CTTTTTAGATGGGAAAGATATACAGGGATATACCAAATAAGTATACATGGGAAGGATGTTGATCCAGGGATTAATCCGATTGCCAATTCTTTGAGTCAGGAAGGAATTAATTTTTCCCCTTAATGGGGTTTTTTGTTTGCCTTCCTCTGGATCAATAAGTAAGTATAGATATAGGATAAAGTATCTATTGTCTAAATTTAGCATAGGTTGAACTTGATGGACGTACGTCTTTTTTCAACCTCATCAACTATGTAACTATATGTAACTATGTAACTATGTTTTAATATTCCTTGAATGTCAATCTCGAAATAAAAATACAGTATTATTCAACAGTGTCCATTTGATCCGCCTTTATTGATTGAGAACTAAAGTCTATCTACATCACCTTATCCTTCTGTCTATCCTAAAATATAAACTTGCTGTTATATTCGTGTGGACTTGCACATTACATCAAGTTCTCCTGGTCTGTAATAATGCTGTTTGCTGTGCTGCAATAGTAGGTTGTGTGGGCTAAAGAAAGCCCATCAAAGATAAAATACCTTGGAGTATACTGTATCTGCATGTACACCACAGGCCCTTAAACCTGCGTCACCTGTCACCTGTCACACAGGGGCCTTAATCTGCAGATAAGGACTCGTATAAAAAAATGGATATAAAGTGTTCTTTCTTGTACTCGGAAAACTAGCCCCATTCAAAATTATTGCGTTCAAATTTTCCCGAGCTAGGGGAACACGATTTCACAGCATGTAGAGGAAGGTGGTACGGTGGTGCGGTAGAGGAAGGTGGTACGTCCGGCCAACCCAAAGATCCCCTCGCCCTCCTCCCCCCTCACCCCCACCCCCTGTCCTCCTTCAGGTTTTTAATGGATTGTACTCCTTCCCTCCTCTCTCCGCTCACCAAATGTGCCTGGGCAATGCTCGAGTCCCAGGCCCTGGCAAACCTAGTAAGGCCGGAGTGCCTGTGGACATTTCGATTTATGATTTGGTTTTCTTGGTGCTCTATTTGACACTTTTGTGGTTTTCTTCGATTTTTTTGATAAACAAATTCATTAAAATGTTTTACGTGCAGAAAATGTCTGCATTTTTAGTACAAACTGATCATTACATGTTTTAGTGCATTAGGATAACTTAATGTGCTGTATGGGGAGAGAACACGGTTTTAAGTGAAAAAGGCATTAAAACTTTCACAAGGAATCAAATTTAAGGCAAAAACAAAACCACATTTTGGATTTTTTTGCACATCTTTAATCACAAACAACATATAATAGGTATATTATAGGTATATTATATAGGAAAGCACTGAATTCTTGAAAATTTTCTCTGCCACTTTAACAGTTGATTAAAAATTTAGGATGTTTCAACACGAAGCCTGACTATGAAAAGCTCAATATTACACGCATAATTATTAGGAGCTAGCTTGCGGCTCGTTCCTCAGTGTGGGAAAAATAAAGCAATTATTACACAATTACAGTGATCAGGGCAGTGTTATAAATCCGGTTTAACCTAGTCACTGCCAAGGTGAACAATGATCCTGTTAGTTCAAGTATTTTTTACTTAATGTTTGGTACAGTATCTATCCCAATACCCTCTGCTGAGTGTTCCTTGAATCCAGTATAATTATATATATAAAACTATTAGCAAAATGAGACGGAAACCATTTTTGGAGAGGTAAATTTAATGCTTTGTTATGCAAAGCATCAGATCGTTGCTTGAAATTAGTTTTATAGTTCACAGTACACTGATTGTACACTGGCACATATTTGCCAGACGGTTAAATGTTATAAGAACGTAATTGTGCATATTTATTCATATAAAATGCAACAGCACCATGTCACTGACTTCTCAGCAAATATGTTATATTTGTTTATTTAATTCAATTATTATTTGTTCAGGTTATTGCATATAACTCAGAAGGCAAAAGCAGTCCAAGTGAGGTAGTGGAGTTTGTGACCTGTCCTGACAAACCAGGTGCCCCCTCAAAGCCTTCTGTCAAAGGGAAGGTGCATGCACAGAACTTCAGAATAGTGTGGGGTAAGTGATCTTTTCGTGCAGTATGTTTTAATACCACAGTGACTTAGATTTCTCTGGCATAGGAAATACTGGTCTCCTAGAACTTGCAGTGGCTAGGGTGAAAGAGTGATAGCTTAATTTGCCCACAGACAAAGCAGTTGACATTGAGTCTGGAAACCGTCATCTCCAACTTCATTTACTGACTTCACTAAGTTCTTGTACAGATGTAGCGTGACTAGCTGTTCCCCGTGCTGCATCTGAAGAAAAGCCACAGCTCGATGCGGCACTGATCCCAAGTTTGGCCGCAACTACAGGAACATGGGGTCATACAACAGCTGCACAAGTTTAGTAAATGACATTGAATGACTTCAGCTAAATCAGGGCACAAGGGTACACAAACAGCACACGTCAATCAGTAGCGACTTCTATCCTTGTATTCTTGTTGAGCGATTGAGTCATACAGTAGGTTTGGCAGTGTAGGTTGGCATGTGGCTTTTCACAGCCTTGAACTCTGTACTAATCTGCCCTCCACTTTGATGAGATCTCTAATATTCAGTACTAATACTTTAAAATCTTACATGTTCATTCTCTATCAGTATATACAAAAATTCAATCTGCATTTTATTGAAATGCTTTCCTTTTTATCATGTCTAAACAAATATCTTTTTCTGTGTATAGATCCACCAAAGGACAATGGAGGCGCAACAATTACTAAATATATTGTGGAAATGTCAGAAGACAGCAATGGTAATCCTTTTTTTAAATATTCTAATGCAACAATATCAACCCCCCTCCCCCACCCCTCTCCCCAGCTTCCCCACTCCCCCACCTCTCTCCCCAGCTTCCCCACTCCCCCACCTCTCTCCCCAGCTTCCCCTCTCCCCAAATGATGTGTGTATAATTTTTTTTTTTTTTAAATGTTACCTGAACCCATTGGATTCCCCATGATCTCATTCGTGGTTCCCCCGATATCCAGGAACTCCCCGCTTCTCGGAGGGTTTTGTGCCAGTTTTAAAAAATAAATAATAAAAAAAATAACTACAAGTATGTCACCAGTAGGAAGCCGCAGTGTTGACTCCTGATGGTGAAGCTTTCCCAGTAACTAATATCCTGAGCCTTGACCCTGCTGCCATTTTGTGTCCAGCAGCTCATAGCCTGCCTGGTGCAGAAGTGTGGTTACCGTGGGGTCCCCAGATATTATTTATTTTATTTATTTGTTTATAAAATGTTTTACCAGGCATTGAGAGTTACCTCTCGTTTTCAAGTATGTCCTGTGCACAGAGTTAAAATGACAAATAATACATGGTTACAAATACAGTTACATAATTGAACAGGGTATACATTATATTCAAGACAATGTATGCACAGTTAAAGAAGATGTATATTAGGGACAATGGAGCAGTTCCAGGAGAGGCTGCTACATTGTGCTACAAGCTTTTGAAAAGGCAATATGATGATGATCTGTAAAGCGAATTTGACAGGAAAAAATGTGCTTATACATTTTTAGATAGCTGGTTTTCTATGCTTTTTATTGTCTTAAGAAATGCTGCATAATGTTATGTTTCAAACATTTCTTTATTACTGCTAAAAGCTGCTTGAATTTGTGTTGATATGTACCAAATAAAAACAATTTTTTCTCACTTACTTGTTTTCAGTACTTTTGTACCATTTTCCATTCCTGAGATACCAATCCCAGAAAAAAGGCCATCTGGGAGGGATTAAAGGGCTTCCAGGCATTTCCATGACCTTTAGTCAAACAGAAAATTGACTGAATCTCTGGGAACCTCTCTAAATGCACATTGGAGGGGCTTACTAATTTACTTGGTCCTATTCTTTAATGTGAATTGAGTTGGGTGGTTTTATGTCGGTTATTATGTTTATACTTAAAACATTGCTTTAATTTCACTTGGACAACCACTACTGTTGTCTTTCTTATTGGTCGATCATAATAATGACTTTGGGCTTGTCCAACTAATCAGGGTTCTTCTAGATCCACCCTGTCCAATTAAGATTTTTACGTTAAAGTGCCTTTAAAATAATGTCCCACTTTATCTCCGTTCCTTGTAATGCACCACAATCTCATCAGTATGAAACCAGTTAACCCCGTATTATCAGGCCAGCAACCGCACATGAACCACTTCATTAGAAACAAATTGTCCTTGTTAACAGATGTGTACACAAAGTACACGAGATGTGACCTCAGTAAGTCCCTGGAAATTGGTCCAGGAATTTATGCCTGTGAGTTAATTAGATCAGTTCCAGGAAGCTGTTAGCAAACTTACATTTGTTTAGTCCAGTTTTAAACCAATCACGGAAACAGTCATTTAGCAGAGACCAACATGTTCACGACAATGAAATGTAAAGAATAAAATGTTCCTTAACTGAGAACACATACATGATTAATCTTGCAGGAAACAAGTGGGACATTGTGTACAGTGGGACTGCTAGAGAACATGCGTGTGACCATCTGAGCCCAGGCTGCTCCTACCGATTGCATGTGTATTGCATCAGTGATGGCGGAGAGAGTGCGGTAATGTTTACAGACTTACTTTACATCACAAATGGGAAGTTCTAACATCTACTACTACATATAGGGTTTTTTTGTTGCTAGTACATGCTCGGATAAACAAACTGGCTAGAAGACACACACATTATATTCCCAGGCTAACCTACAGTGGCTATATTTTATCCACACTTCTTAAAATCATTTTTTGTTTTCAGTATTTTAGTTTTAATGTTATTAAAACAAAGAAACGGCAGAGAAGAAAGCTGGGAATCCAACATTTTGTAACTGTCTTTCACAAGCTTTTGCTTTTGTTAGACACATTATGTAGAGTAAACCCTTCGTATCTATAACTGCATTTCTTCTTTTCTACCATTAATCTTTTTGTGGTTAAAATGTTTTCAGAATTGGGAGGTTCAGTTGTGCATCTGTATTCAGTGACGTGAGACTTTGGCGTCTTATTCTGTGCAGATATCCGACGTGTTGCTGGTGCAGACTCCAGCTGTGTTTCCTGGTCCTTGCCAACCGCCAAGACTACAGGGCAGACCAAGATCAAGAGAAGTGCAGTTGAGATGGGGTAACATTTGTTTTGTCAGTAAATATTGGGCTATCTCATTGTGTTGGGTGATGGAGCCACCATATATGTTTCTGGAAAGCTTTGCTTCCACATTTTGGCTTTTTGACTCCACACGTTATTTACTTCCCATTCTCCTCCTCCTACTCACTCAATTTACTTTGAAATTGGATCTTCACATCGCAACCAAAGCGATGAATAAGAAAGTGTCTAACAAATGTGAATGTTAAATGATGCATGCTCTGTAGCTATGGATACCCACAACCAAGCATTGAATCTCTTACTGTGCCATCATGCACTAACGTTTGTTTTGTGTTTACGCGTAGTGCCACCTCAGATAGATGGTGGTTCTCCAGTTACCTGCTACAGCCTTGAAATGTCTTCTGAAGTGAGTGAGCATAGAGAGGTGTACCAAGGATCGGAAGTGGAGTGCACAGTGGGCAGCCTTCTTCCAGGGAAGGTGTACAGTTTTCGACTACGTGCAGCGAACAAAGCAGGGGTACGGCGGATGTTTGAATCTGTCACATTACTGTCTCAAAATTATGTTTTAAATTTGTTAAGTGCTCCATATTACCCCAAATTAAAAATTATTACCTTAGCAGATAGCTTCTAATGTAATGAAGCAGCTTAAGTTTTATTTTATTCATAGTGTGCATGAGCAGGGGGTCTCCTGAGCTGAACAAAGTTCATTTCAACCTCGGGATACCCTACTTCCTGAGATACATCCGGTATGGGGTGCCGGTATCCCTCTGCTTTGTTTAGATCCCATGTGGTTAAAACCATGTTTTAATATGGTGGGGATACCAGCACCCCATACCGGGCCTGTAACTCAGGAAGTAGGGGGTCCCCGAGGCTGAAATCAACTTTGTTCAGCTCAGGAGGCCCCCTGCTCACTATAAATAAAAATAAAATGTAAGCAGCTTCATTACCTTAGTGGTTAGCGCTAAGGCAATGAAAGGGTTATAGCACAATAGCTGGTTTATTGGGGGCAGAGGGGGTGAGAGAAGGGGGTACTTGGCCCTTCGCTCACCCCCTCTGCCCCCAATAAACATTACAATATGTATTACCCACCAATGCACAACCCACCCACCCCCTGTGCCCCCACATAAAAACATTTTTTTATTTTTTATGCACAGGATTGACACCAGAGGCTGGCGGGGGTTCTTGGGTGGTCCCCACAAGTGTCCGAGGGCCACACGGGGTCCTCGGGTGGTCCCCATGGATGTGTGGGGGCCTCCTAAGTGGTTCCTGCGGGTGTCAGGGGGGTCCTCGGGTGGTTACCGTGGGTGTCTGGGGGTCCTCGGGTGGTTCCCACGGTGTCCGGGGGCCTCCAGGTGTCCCTGAGGGTGTCGAGGGGGTCCTCGGGTGGTCCCCGTGGGTTGTCGGGGGGGGGGGGGGGTCCTTAGGTGGTTCCCTTGGGTGTCCGGGGACCTCCAGGTGGTCCCCGCGGGTGTCTGGGGGCCCCATGGGTGTCCGAGGGCCTCCAGGTGGTCCCCAAGTGTGTCTGGGTGGTCCCCGCGGTGTCATGGGGTCCGCGAGTGGTCCCTGGGGGTCCGCGGGTGGTTCCCGAGGGTGTTCGGGATGGCCCCGCTGGCCTGCGGTATCAATCCTGTGTATAAAAAAAAATGCAATACATTCAAATAAATACACCCACCCCCAAAACATACAGTACAGTAATGGGCAAAATTACTATTATCCATATCTGGATAATAGTGCATTTGCCCATTAAAATAAAACATAAATCAGCAGCATAAAGTAAATTAAACTGGCACTTACCCCTGCCAGGATGAAGGCAGTGCTCACCCTTATCACCTTCCTTGTCCTCCGTGGGCATCAACAGCAACAGCACAATGAAAAAATACAATCTAATGGCCCCTAACGCCTTAATCAACTTTGCAGCTAGTTACCGCTACAGTAATTAAGGGGTTAACCCACCCTCCCCCGCTGACCTCCTACCCTACCCGGGGACACCACCCCCGCTACCCATTGATGGGATACCCCCGTGGGAACCATCTGGAGACCCGCGGGAACCACCCGAGGACCCCCAGACACCCACGGGGACCACCTGAGGACCCCTGCCAGCCTCTGGTATCAATGCTGTGCAGAAAAAAATATATTTTTTTTTTAAGTGGGGCACAGGGGGTGGGTGGGTTGTGCATTGGTGGGTAGTACATATTGTAATGTTTATTGGGGGCAGAGGGGGTGAGTGAAGGGCGAAGTACCCCCTTCACTCACCCCCTCTGCCCCCAGTAAACCAGCTATTGTGCCTTAACCCCTTCCGCTAAGGTAATGAAGCTGCTTACATTTTATTTTTATTCATAGTGTGCGTGATCAGGGGGTCTCCTGATCGGAACCGCATTGATTTCAGCCTCTGGGACCGGCTTCCTGAGATACAGGCCCCGGTATGGGGTGCCGGGAACCCCGCCATATGAAAATCCTCTGCGTCACGTGACCTGAGGCCTTTACCATTGCGGGGATACTGGCACCCCATCCCGGTGCCTGTATCTCGGGAAGCAAGGGGTCCCCAATGCTGAAATCAACTTTGTTCAGCTTAGGAGATCCCCTGCTCACGCACACTATGAACAAAAATGAAATATAAGCAGCTTCATTACCTTAGCAGCTATCCACTAAGGTGAGGATTATTTCTTGGTGGGGGGTGGGGGGGGTGCCGAAGAGGGGGGTTATACTAGTGTGCGGGAGCAGGGGGTCTTCTGAGCTGAACAAAGTTGATTTCAGCCTCAGGAATCCCCTACTTCCCGAGATACGGGCCCCATTATGGGGTACCGGTATCTTCTTAAATGTGAAAATCCCACGATTATGTGACCCACAGGATTTTTACATGGCGGGGATACTGGCACCCCATAACGGGGCCTGTATCTCGGGGCGTAGGGGGTCCCCGGACCTGAAATCAATGTGGTTCAGCTCCGGAGATCCTCTGCTACAATACTGTAGTGTTAAAATTTAAATAAAACCCACGCGATCGCCTGTTTGAGGCGTGAAGGTAGAGTGACTGATTCAGCCTATCTCTTGCTGCGCGTCTCTTACAGACAGGCACACCCGGTAGGATTAACACAGCAGGGACCCCTGCTGTGTTAATTCGATGGGCCATTTAGTCTGCAGAGGATCATCTCGGACCACGACGCACTATAGTGTGTGATTCACCCAGGTAAATGATCGGATAATGACTGCTAAACCTGTATGAGATGTCAGAACAACATATGCACCCCATAGAATCCAAAATAATGATGGGTTCTTGTTCAAAAGTGTTTTGTATCACTGCTTGTACACGTGCGTATCTTTCAGTGCGTCAATAACTGTTTTTTAACATTCGTCTTTCAACAGCTGTTTATAAAAGAAAAAATCTGTATTGATTTAATAACAGTGAGACGTTGAAGCAAAGTTATTAAACAAATTAGTCGCTTCACTATATACAGTACCAAAAAGTAGCTAGTAACAAAATTATTACGAGAAGAGGAAGATGTTGCTTTCTTCTGATGCGGTTAAACTCTCGAAAGCTTGTCTAATATCAATTGTTAGTCCAAATAAAAAAGTTATCACCTTACTGTACCTATATATGGTTAAACAAACGTTTAGAGCACTTTTTAATTTGGGATCATGTTTGGTTTGAAACTTTCTTACCCATTTATGAACCTGATTCATTTGTCTGATTATTATTTTTTTATTACGTTTCAGTTTGGACCTTTTTCTGAGAAATGTGACGTCACTACTGCCCCAGGACCACCAGATCCGTGTAAACCTCCCCACATAACATGCAGATCTGCAACATGTGCAAATATACATTGGGAGGTAAAATATTACAATACTGTTTGGTATTTGTCCAGCCTAACTCTCTGAAACAAAATCAGAATGTTGCATACATGTTTTATTTCTTCCTTATTTAAGAGAGAATACTCACGGTGACTTAAGACTTCATAATTATTTTAATGTTTCTGCTACAGACACTGACGTTGCCTCATATTTTATTCATATAAATAAATGCACTTGTCATAATGCCGTAATGCTGATTTAAACTGTAAGGTTTGCAATGAGGCATGCCTTGTACAAGTTGTTATTCTGCTAATACATTCAAAGGTAAATCATGATGCATGTATTAGGTAATACAAATGAAATAAAGAATAGTGTTTGAAGTAGCTACAGTACATTTAGATTTTAATAATCTGCAACAAATGAAAGAGCCTCTAGAATGCATAGTGCAATCATTGATGCCATCTGTACCCTACTTAATATGCTCTGAAGTCACAATTTTCTTGCTTGGAAAGATTTCAGCCCCATTTGTATGGTGCGGACATCTTCCCAAGTAAGGGGACGACTGATCACAACACATTAAACAGGGGGCTAATATGAAAAACATATCAATAAAACTTTTTAAGCGTTGTATGGTTAAACTATCGTTAATATAGCACCCTAGAGACATGTTTGTGATATTGTGATAGAACAAAATGTCTGCAAGTTCCACTGTTGGTGAAATCATTTTAATTTAATATGTACAACATGGGTTTTAAAGACAAAATAATGTGCATGGAAACACGTTACTGTACTGAATATATTTTGAGTACTTTGCAATATTTGTAGAGGGACCAGACACAAGTATGAGAAACGTGGTCTTCGACCAGCTGTGATTTTCCGTGACGAATTGCTGCCTGCTGCACCTTCCAGGATCTTCAGCCGGGAACCTGTACTTGGGAAGGTTGCCCATCTAAACTAACTCTCCATCACTTAAAAGAGCAGCGAATTGTATGAGTTTCAAGCTCTCTCGTAAGGACAACCTAATCAAATCTAAATTAATTCAACATTTTCTTGCATTCTCAATGATTCTGCTCCCAGTAGACGGCTTCCTTTATTGTAGTAGGTACGCGAGATGTGACTGTTCTGGAATCTATAGTTATGTGGTTCAATTATAATTATACTTTGCCTTTTGGTTCTACAAAAAATAGGCAATATTACGCCACAGGTGTACTCAGTCTTGGTGATTGTTACTGAATGCATATGTGAAACCTCATACATGGTCTCAATGTACTTTTTAGAAGAAGAAAAAGTCTCTGTACTTTCCTTTGGGTGCTAAATCTTTCTTTACTTCACAGGCCCCCAACAGCCATGGTGCGGACATCACCGAATACCGTCTGGAATGGGGAGGCATGGAAGGATGCATGCAGATTTGTTACTGTGGTCCTGGTTTCACTTATGAAATGAAAGGGCTCTCTCCGGCTATAGTCTATTACTGCCGGGTTCAGGCAAGTTCTATAACCATGATGGTTTACTTTACCATGGCCAGAAAATATTCCTTATTTAACATTTCATGTTTTTGTGTTTTTTGTTGCATGTTGGCAGGCTGTGAATCTTGCTGGCGCAGGCTTCTTTAGCGATGTGGTTCCATGTTTGACTCCGGCATCGGTTCCGGCTGCCGTGACAAGCCTTTGGGGAGTGAAGGAAGAGGAAGTAGAGAACCCACATTATTCTCCTTCTACCTGCCTAGCTATGAAGTGGGAAAAACCCTGTGATCACGGCTCCGAGATCATTGCTTACAGCATAGACCATGGGGACAAGCAACCAATAATGGTTGGAAAAACATCAAGCTACATTCTAGACAATTTGCAACCAGACACAACATACAGGTAAGCTACACCAAAGGGTAAAAAAGATCCACATAACATTGTACAGGCATACCCCGCTTTAAGTACACTCACTTTAAGTACACTCGCGAGTAAGTACATATCGCCCAATAGGCAAACGGCAGCTTACGCATGCGCCTGTCATCACGTCCTGAACAGCAATACCGGCTCCCTACCTGTACCAAAGCTGTGCGCAAGCGGGGAGAATATAGAGCCTGTTACAAATGCGTTATTTATATCAGTTATGCACGTATATAACTATTGCAGTACAGTACATGCATCGATAAGTGGGAAAAAGGGAATGCTTCACTTTAAGTACATTTTCGCTTTACATACATGCTCTGGTCCCATTGCGTACGTTAATGCGGGGTATGCCTGTATTAGATACTAGATCTAACCTCTTCAGTTGATGCCAGATACTGAGCACTATTGTTAAGCCAGCTGTCTGCAATCGTTTCAAAATCCTTCTCCGCCAAACATTTAATTATTCAATTTGGAAATTGGAGGTTTTTGCTGAAATTCGTAGCTGTACATTTATCTATAGGAAACCTAACCTGCCCATTCTCCCAATTTCTCTAAATCCCTCTGCAAAGAAATTGCTTCGGGTTCTGAATATACAGTGCAGCCATAGGCTGCAGCCCGGCAGGGAGCGAGCGCGCTGGTCCGAGGTGACGTCACGTGCTCTACTCGGCTGGACGATTTGTGGCCAGCTAGGAACGAGCGTGTTGGGGGTGCGGCCATGACGTCACGGGGCTGGTTCACCCTCATTGGGCGAACCGCTCACGTGACGCGCCAGCGAGCGGCATATTCAAATTTGCTTGCTTCTGCAAGCAGCTAAGCGGCGGCATGTGCAGGCTCTCGCTCACGTTGGCCACACGCATTGCTGCAATGGGTTTCATCGCGGCGAGCACGCCCGCTCAACATCACCCTGAACAAAGCCTTAGTGCTGTAAGCAAAGATGATGACTTTCTTTCTCTACGCCCATTTATAAGCTATTGATAAACCAGTTAAATAGAAGTGACCCCAGTACAAAGCCTTTAGGTAGAAAACATAGAGAGGTAAAATAGCAAATGTGTGGTGCTACAAAAAAAAGCCTTTTAAGACAAAAAATATATCTTGATAGGAGAATCCTGTGGTGCAACCCCCCTGTGGTTGAATGGCTGAATAAGCCCAAGTAGAATAGGTGAAAGCTGCTGATGTAGCTCCAATAATAAACCGACTAGCGGAATAAGCCCAAGTAAACCTTGACCTTGATAAAGAGCTAGCGCTCGAAACGCGTTGGTGGGGGGGCTCAGCACCCCACAATGTTGTTGTAATCTTTTTGTAGTATCCATTAAACTTTTGTATGGGAACTAGCTCTCTTTACTAATCTTTATTTGCTGATCCTGTGTGGCTGCCAGTGCCTGCTTTTTCCCATCTGCAAACTTTCAGAAAACATAGAGAACCTTTATTTTGGATTGCATCCTCCTATGTATGACTGTTAAACACATCTGCAAATCGAATCCCAATGTAGTGTATTTATTGCCTTGCAGTAAATTCCTGCATACTTTCTATTAAAGAAACCCGGTACTGTATGGTGAGTTTGACATGACCTATTCCTAAGGAAGCATAAAGTCTCGCTCTTACTGAACTGATCTCAAGGTCAGGTCCTTTATTTACCTTGATTTTTACTTCTAGCAGCCATTGCACGTCTGCCTCTGTTAGTTAGGTATTGGTTAATGTTAGGGTTTGGCTTTCTCTTGCTGTGATTCTTTTGCTAGTGGCTTCTCTTTGATATACAGAACACTGAACAAAAATTCAATAACGCAATACTCCTTGTCACCAATAATTTGTTTGGCCATCTTACCCTGCTATTGTCCTACATTTTCTTTTGTTGTCCCTTCACTATAAATAGTGTATATTTAAAGAACTTTTTATGATTTTCTTTGCTTTTAATTGAAATCTGTATTTAGCCTCTAGTTTTTTCAGAAAGAACTTCAGTCTAATTTATTGCTTGTAGACTATTCCCTAGTTGCTTAACGTCTTCCGTTCTGAAATGGAGTCTTTGCTGGTCACAAATAGTGCTCTTATTGTATATTAATTTGAATGCTATCACCTTTAATAAATCACTATTTAATACTTCTGTTATTTATTATGATTAGGTCCAGTATTGCCCCTTTTTAGTTGGTTCCTCAACAATTTGGGTCATATAATTGACATTCAACAAATGCCCTTTGTCTGTAGGGTAGTGCAGATTTCTCTACTCCAGAGTTTGCTCCTTGTGCAGATATCAGTCCACATAGTTTACACATTTTCACAATACCTAGGTCTTCTAATAGGTTTCAAATGTGGTTTTTCATATAAACATACATGACCATGTATGCCAGGCCTGCACAACATGCGGCCCGCCTGGCCTCTGTGCGGCCCGCGATGAGATTAAAAAAAAAAAATGGCGGCGATTCCCTGCGGTCCCAGCGCGAATGCTCAGGGCCTGCTCCCCCTCCCTGCTCCCTCCCCCCCCCCCCGCTCGCAACGTGGGACGGAGGGGGAAGTCACAGCCAGCTGAGCTCTTCTGCGGCCGCTCCCCCCCCTGATCCCAACGTGGATATGTGCAGGGGGGTGATGTGAGGTGCATTGAGGGGGGGTGCAGGGGGGTGAGGTGCATTGAGGGGGGGTGAGGTGAGGTGCATTGAGGTGATGAGGTGCATTGAAGGAGGGTGAGGTGCATTGAGGGGGGGTGATGTGAGGTGCATTGAGGTGATGAGGTGCATTGAGGTGATGAGGTGCAGGGGGGTGAGGTGCAGTGATTGGAGGTGCAGGGGGGTGATTGGAGGTGCAGGGGGGGTCATTGGAGGTGCAGGGGGGGGTCATTGGAGGTGCAGGGGGGGTCATTGGAGGTGCAGGGGGGGTCATTGGAGGTGCAGGGGGGTGATTGGAGGTGCAGGGAGGGTGATTGGAGGTGCAGGGGGGTCATTGGAGGTGCAGGGGGGGTCATTGGAGGTGCAGGGGGGGTCATTGGAGGTGCAGGGGGGGGGCATTGGAGGTGCAAGGGAGGGTGGTGGGAGGTGCAAGGGAGGGTGGTGGGAGGTGCAGGGGGAGAATGATGTGAAGTGCAGGGGGGAGAGTGATGTGAAGTGCAGGGGGGGAGAGTGATGTGAAGTGCAGGGGGGGAGAGTGATGTGAGGTGCAGGGGGGGAGATTGATGTGAGGTGCAGGGGGGGAGATTGATGTGAGGTGCAGGGGGGGAGATTGATGTGAGGAGCAAGGGGGGAGAGTGATGTGAGGTGCATGGGGGGAGAATGATGTGAGGTGCAGGGGGGAGAGGGATGTGAGGTGCAGGGGGGGTGGGATGTAAGGTGCAGGGGGGTGGGATGTGTGGTGTGCATGGGGGGTATTGTGTGTTTGATGTGGAGAGGGAGTATTATGTGTGTGGGTGAGGGGGAGAGATGGGGGTATGAGAGATAGATGGGGAGTATCGCAAAGGTTGATAGTGAGGGGTGCTGGGGGAGATATATGAGGATGAGGATGATGATGATGAGAGGTGCTGGAGGAGAGATGATGATGATCATGATTTTACCTGTGCGGCCCAAATTTTTTTTCCTTGGAGCAGTTCGGCCCTTCTCGCTTTACGAGTTGTGCAGGCCTGATGTATGCTATATGCACATTGATTAGCCATATAAATTAACAGCCATCATGTTTCCTGCTACCATTATTTGGCAGTTCAAGTGTTGCCATTCTTTAACATTTGCGGAGCTTTGCAGGGTGATCCATACTGTTGTCTTCCACTGATTTTAGAACTATCCATTCAGAAATGAACTTTGATGTTCACCTTTTTGTAGCGCTTGTTATCCTCTTGTGCGTATTCTGATAACATGCTTTTTTGTTTGTTTTTTCCCATTTGTTAGAATAAGGGTTCAAGCCCTGAACAGCCTGGGAGCAGGTCCTTTTAGCCACTCTGTAAAATTGAAAACCAAGCCTCTTCCCCCAGACCCTCCTCGACTGGAATGTGCTGTGTATAGTCACCAGAACCTTAAGCTGAAGTGGGGAGATGGAGCATCCAGGTCATTACCAGCAGATTCCATTCAATATCACCTTCAGATGGAGGATAAGAATGGAAGGTAAGGTGTTTTTGGTAGAAAATGAATGTAATCATACAGCATTTATATACCAAAAGGATCATAGGAAATCCTTTTGGGAGCACATTACAACTACTCTGGTTTTTATACTAGTATTGGCTTAAATGTTTATAAGGAATCTTAAATGAGCGTGAGTGCTGATTTGCATGCCATTACCCAGAATCCCTGGCTGCAGTGGAAGCACTGTATGCTAAGAGATAATGGAGAAAAGCCGGGTTGTGGACCTGCCTGAGACCTGTGACTGTGCTCACAAGTGGTATTTTTATTTGCTATATAAATAAATATTATTTTGAACTTGTGGGTGGATGTGTATCGAATTGATGCATCTTGCTGCAGAGCACAAATTGCCATTTTTTTTTTTCCAACATCATATGTCTGAAATGTGTGCCTTTTATTTCTTACATTAGAGGCAGATCTCTTATGAGAAGACATTAGTGCAAATTATAACTGTCAGATTTAGTTGATGCAAAGGGAAGGCAAATTTGATCCAATTATACATGCAAATGTTGATGCATATAATGCAGAGACTGTCTCCTTCCCTGACTTCTTTCTACTCGCTGCCCAAGTGTCACTGCAAGCAGAGACGCCAGTCAACTTAATGTTAACCTTTAACGTTAACCAAGTTGTAGCCACTACATTATTGGGTCTTGCACTCCAGGCACCCCATGACTGTGTGGCTATGTCAAGCCCTCAGACTACTCATTCTCTATAGGAACGCTGGACACGATCTGCACTATAGGGAAATAGAAAAGGACTCCTCTTTGGTTTCTGGGTTAAGGGGTGCTGCGGTCACATGACATTGCTTTGCCAGATGGACCATGGCACTCTAGTGCCGTAGCCCCTTCGTCACCCAATAGCTAAAGCGAAGTTAGTTGAATTGGCACAATTTGTGTAGTTGTGTGAATTAATAGGGTGTTCCCCCACTAGACTCCTAATGTTAAGTCTGTAACACGTCTGTGTCTTATGCTTATATATTAGAATATTCATTTTGCACAGGACAGACTGAATACAGGTAATTATTTGCAATTAGGAGATTTTCAGTAAACGGTGGAGGGTGCAAATAGGGGTTGGTGTTGGGTTATTGCAGTGGTAGGCAGCATTATCTGCTTCAAGGGCCTCATATGCAGCCCTTAAGTCCTCACACACACAGAGACGCACAGCCCCCCCGGGCTCGGCTCCGGCATCAAATGACATTGTGGGGTCGTGTGACGTCCCGTTGCCATGGGAACGCAACGTCACGTGACCCCATGGCGTCTTTTGACGCTAGGTTACCACGGCGACGCGTGACCGAAGCCCAGGTGGGAGAAATTACAGAGGCCTAGCCCTGCCCCCCGGCATTTAATTTAAATGCCTTGGGGGAGAGCGCGGGGCCTCTGCAACCGTCGTGCCCCCCCCTGAAAAATCTCATGCTCACCTGGGGGGCGCGTCCCCAGTTTGAGTTTGCGCACCCCTGCAGTAAGGCATGGAGTGCAAAGTGAGGGGAGGAGAGAGGGCAAAGAGGAGCAAGTTATGATGGAGGAGAGAGTAAGGTGGGGAAGAGGGGACTATAGACAGCAAGGTATTACAGGGACGGCTGAAAACAAAGAATAATGTTTCATTAAAAACCTTTAAAGCTGCAGTTCAGTCAATATCCTGCATGTGTGTTTTTTTAATAAATCAGTTCTGTAGTAAGAAAAAATACTTTTAGCATTTTCTGTTTTTAAAAAAACAACTTTGAAAGACCAATTTTCTTGTATTCTATTTTAACAACCATTCACTAAGGCACTGCCCCTTCATGTCCTGTCACAAGCCCTGGCACACCCCTTTGTCAGCCCTGCCCTCCCTCTTGCACATGTCAGTGAAGGAGTGCTCATGAATATTCATGAGCTTCCACTGAGTGACAGAAACAGAGGAAATACATTCCCCATATTTAAAGATGTCGCCAAACTTTGCCGATCAATAGACGGAGAACGAATTGACCAGCAGCTATGCAGTTCTTTAGGTAAGTAGAGATTGCACACATGAAACTATTGAAGTAAAAAAAAAAACTATAATTTTTTTTTTTTTTTTAAAGCCTGAACTGCAGCTTTAAGATCTGCTAGATTGGCGTATGGTATGTTTCTCCCACTCACTCACACACTCACTCATTCACACACACACCACGGGGAAAAATGAATGTCAGCATATTTTAATTTTTTTGTTTTTTTTAAGTATCATAAAGCTGAAATGAATGCAACTTGCTGCAAGGGTTACCAGTTATTGTAAGAATCCTATTGGTTAGTAATAGTTGTCCCAGGTCTTAAGATTAGTACAAAAGAAGCTGGCGCCAAGGAAGCACTGCTGCTCAAACTGTGGTCCCTTAGCCACTAAGGAAAAGTCAGATCTGCAAGAGATGAGCGCAAGAAAACGTTTCTAATGGTGCTATAAAGTTTTATTAAATAAAACGTTAAAATGAAGAATTCACACACACACACGTGATTATTTATATAAAGCATATAGCTGCGTGGTTTACCTGATGATCGCGTCTCTAACTCCAGGACTTCCACCTCCACTTACTCCGGGCGTGGGAAATCCCTCCTCCGCAAGCTTCTTGCGGGGAAAATCCCTTGTCTGGCCTCGCGTGCGCTTGACATCACCGGGTCATGGTCGCGTTTTTCTCAGGAGCTTGCTGCAGTGACCTGAGACACAACATTCAGCTGTCTTTTTGTCAGAAGTACAGTTAATAAGTCTCCAAACATGACATTGAACCAAAAAGAGATGTTCGGTAGAGATAACTTCAATTACTCTGAACAATTTGATGATCAGCTGAATGTCTATAATATTTGTTAGACAGCCGCACTGCTGCAGTACTTAAAGTAGACAGTTTATTTAGGATGCGGAAATTAGTTTAGTAATTACACACCATTATAGCATATATGGAGCAACGCTGGGCTTTTAACTTTTAATTGCAATAAAAATGAAAGGCACATTTTCAAAATCAACAAGAAAATGTTTGTAAGGATATGCTTTAAACCACCAAATATCTGTGAGATTGAGGAAGCTAAAATACTTTTGCAAATGGTGAAGTCATCAAAACTAGGTAATGTTTGCATAATGGGTGATTTTAATTATCCAGACATAGACTGGGGCAATGAGATTAGCATTACAACAAAAGGAAACAGGTTTTTGGGGCTGCATAAAGACAATTACCTGACCCAAATTATTACCCAATACATAACCAACCAGGAGAGGGGTAATAATGGATTTGGTAATATCAAACAATGTACTGTAGAAGTAATAGCAAATATTCAAGTCCTGGAACATTTGGGTAAAAGTGATCATATCATGGTCTCATTTTGAAATAAATTCTCAAAAAACAGATTACTTTGGGTCAACAAAGACCTTAAACTTTAGAAAGGCAGATTTTAGTAAACTGAGGACTAATCTACAAGGAATAAATTGGGATGATGATTTTTGCAGGGAAAAATGTAGAAGATAAATGGGCAGTCTTTAAAACATTGTTAGAAAAGCACACTTATCAGTATATACCCTTGGGTAATAAATATAAAAGGAATAAGTGAAAACCTATGTGGCTAAATAAACAGGTAGGGAGGGAATGGAAACGAAGAAGCTGGCAATATAGCCGAATTATAAGGAATGTAACAAAATTTGCAAAAGGGCAATTAAATGAGCAAAAATTGATAATGAAAAAGGATTGCAATAGAAAGTAAGATCAACCTTAAAAAGTTCTTTAAGTACCTTAATAACAAAAAAATCAGAAAATAAAATATAGGACCCTTTCAGTGTGAGATGGACAGGCAGATTATTGGAGAAAAGGAAATAGCAGAGGTATTAAACAATTTGTTTACCAGGGAAGAATCAATTTCAATTGTAGTGCCGCGGGAACAAGCCACAACCTCTATATTAATTAACAATTGGTTAACTGAGGAAGAAGTTCATAGGCGGCTTGATAAAATTAAAGTAAATAAGGCACCTGGCCCCGATGGCATACATGTAAGTTCAGTAATAGCCAAACCATTACATTTAGTATTCAAGGACTCCATTTTCACAGGCTCAGTACCACAAGATTGACGTAAAGCAGATGTGGTGCCTATATTTAAAAAGGGAGCTAGATCACAACCAGGGAATTACAGCCCTGTAAGCCTGACTTCAATAGTGGGGGTGCTACTTGATGGTTTAATACGGGATAATATTCAGGAATACCTAATGGAAAACAAAATTATTAGTAATAGTCAGCATGGATTTATGAAGGATAAATCATGCCAAACTAACCGTATTTGTTTCTTTGAGGAGGTAAGTAGGAATTTAGACCAGGGTAATGCAGTTGATGTGGTCTGCTTATATTTTGCAAAGGTTTTTGATACAGTTCCACACGAGGTTGGTGTACACAATAAAGAAAATTGGACTCTGTAAAAATATATGCACCTGGATTGAAAACTGGTTAAAGGACAGACAACAGAGGGTTGTCATAAATTGAACTTTTTCAGGTTGGGCTAAAGTCCTGAGTGGAGTACCTCAGGGATTGGTACTGGGACCCTGCTTTTTAACTTGTTTATTAATGCCCTTGAGGTTGGCATCGAGAGCAAAGTCTCCATCTTTGCTGATGACACTAAATTGTGAACAGAAGGACTTACTGTATAGAGACTGGAAGCTTGGGTAGATGAATGTCAGATGAGATTTAATACAGATAAATGTAAGGTTATTCATTTAGGAAGCAAGAATAAACAGGCGACTTACAAATTAAATGGGGATAAATTGGAGGGCAGGCTTGGCAATAGTGCCCAAAGTCATGCAGTAGCTGCAAAGCCAAACAAGATCTTATCTTGTATTAAACGGGCGATGGAAGTAAGTCTAATTATGCCCCTCTATAAAGCATTAGTAAGACCACACCTTGAATATGGAGTACATTTTTGGGCACCACACCTTAGAAAATACATTATGGAACTAGAGAGATTGCAGAGAAGAGCCACCAAGTTAATAAAGGGGATGGATAATCTAATTTATGAGGAGAGGCTAGCTAAATTAGATTTATTTACATTAGAAAAGAGGCGTCTAAGAGGGGATATGATAACTATATACAAATATATTCGGGGACAGTTCAAGGAGCTTTCAAAAGAACGATTCATCCCAGTACAACGTACACAGGGGCATCCCTTAAGGTTGGCGGAAAGGAGATTTCACCAGCAATAAAGGAAAGGGTTCTTTACAGTAAGGACAGTTAAAATGTGGAATTCATTACCCATGGAGACACTGATGGCAGATAGATGTCCAACTTTTTTTTTAATAAATCTATTTTTTATAAAAAGGAAAGGTACACAGGGATATACCAAATAAGTAAACATGGATGTTGATCCAGGGTGTAATCTGATTCTTGGAGTCAGAAAGGAATTTTTTTTTCCCCTTAAGAGATATCATTGGATGATATGTCACTGGGGTTTTTTGTTTGCCTTCCTCTGGATCAATATACTGTAAGTACAGATAGAGGATAAAGTATCTATCATCTAAATTTAGCATAGGTTGAACTTGATGGACGCATGTCTTTTTTCAACCTCATCTACTATGTAACAGCTCAGAATTTTTTTTTCTTTTCTTTTTCATTTAGATTTGTATCCTTATATAGAGGACCATGTCATACATACAAAGTACAAAGGCTCAATGAGTCAACTTCATACAGATTTCATATTCAAGCATGTAACGAGGCTGGTGAGGGACCTTTCTCCCCAGAATACATTTTCACAACTCCAAAATCACTTCCAGCTGCCTTGAAAGGTAAGTGTATAAATTCTGAGCAAAGGACCATTCATTTATAAAAGAGTTCTAAAAACATAGATTGAAAGATAGGTGGGTCTTGCGTTGCACACCCCACAAAGAAACATGATCGGGACAGATTAAACATATAGTATAGTGCAGAGAATTGTCAGGGAGATGACTGACCACTGTTTATGAAATAGTACTTTGTAGTTGGATATTGAAGAAACAGTTCTCTTGAAATTGGCCATGTTAGATCTTAACAACAAAAAGTGAAATACACTGCTCACCTAATAGGAGCTTGTTGGGTGTCCACTATGTTTCACCTAATAATGTCCTAATATAAGTGAAACATAATAATACTGTAAGGTGCATTGGGAGCAGCAATTAACATATACAGATATGATCCAAGAGATATAGCATGCATACTACAGTAGAGGCAACGTTTATTCTAACATTTGCTGTAAACTAGCCGGGTTACATTCTGGGTATGTGCTGGGTATGTGCTGGGTATGTTCTGGGCTAGTTTGAGGCACGTTTAAGGCATTTCTGCATTGACTAACGACCCATAGGATTAACACAGCAGGGATCCCTGGCAGTCCAATTCAGTTTGAATGGGACTGCCAGGGACCCCCGCTGTTAATCTGATAGGCCACTGGGGCTAGTTTAAGGAAAGTTTAAGGCATGTATTCAGAATGTACCTGGGTGTTTCCTGGTTTTTTTGGGGAATTGCCACTGGTTTTTGTTCGAATAAGAGTTGCCTCTACTGTATATAGACACTATAATTAACTAGTATTGCATACCAGAACGCAGCATGGGAGGTCATTATTCACTACTCAATACAATTTTATTCAGTTCACAATATATCCATCAACAAGCATAATTTATGCTATATACTATATACAATGTTTGGATAGAGATGACTGAATAACCTTGTTCACGTCACCATGACAGAGGAATTTTATGCATTTCCATTGTAAATACTTCATTTGATTGTGTATATTATAGAATTTGGATGTAATAAAATGTAGTTATTTTTTGGTTTTACTACATTTGCTGGTCCATTTGATAATTTATGATTGCCAATCAGATAATATCTGAAGGGCTATTATAGTCCTGAAATATCACTACATTAGGTATTGAGTGCAATAATTGGGGTACTTTGGATCTCTTGGATCATATCTGTCCATGTTGGATCTTCTCTCAAATATCAGTACCATTCTGGAAATATTAAATTAATTTGAGCCTTGTATGTATGTTGTATTATAAATTGCATGTTTATAAAGTGACCATGGGCAGTTGTGCCACAAGACACACATGAGATCACCCTTCCCAGGTCTGTTCTTTTGCAAAACAAAATAGAATTGGCTTTTTCTTCAAATCTGGCAACCGATCTGCTTCATTGCGAAATTTATCTTAAGAAGATTATTTATTGTCCCTGAAGTCTTGCTTCGTTATTCAACTCGTAATGTTTCTGTTTGTACCTTTTTGCTCCCGTCAGCCCCAAGAATAGACCGAATAAATGAACACAGCTGTGAAGTCACTTGGGAGTCTTTACAGCCAATGAAGAGGGATCCAGTTATCTACGTTCTTCAGATAATGGTGGGGAAGGACTCTGATTTCAAACAGGTAATTATCACACTGTCTAGTTTAGGAAGATTAGTTTTTAAAAAGTACAATAAAACTCCAAGTCTGCCTAATTATTCCATACTGTGCAGTCCAGAGCTAAATTATGTCCTGATCAAAAACAAATTATATGCAGATGAGGTCATGCTATTTTCCATCTCATCTTCCTGGGTTTAACAAATGTTTCTTAACAAAATGAAGTCTTAATATGACCAAGTAGTGTAATATCTGTAATTAAATTCAGTAAGGTTTATTGAGCTGTTATTTACTTCAGTAGAGATTGATTAGATGAAGTGCATGGGTAAGAGAGCCCCTCTACAGTCCCTGACTGATATCACCCAGTTTCTTAGCTCCATTTCCTCTCTGAATGAGAAGAGTGAGCTGCTAGTTCTTGGGGATTTCAACTTCAATTGGCTTGACCCTAAAAACCACAAAATCCACACACAAATTAAATCGCTTAAACTATCGCAACTCATTTCCCAACCCACACGGACAAACCTGAAATCGCACAACCATTCCTTGCTTGACTGGATTCTCTCCTCAAATCCCAGAAGAATCCAATCCTCTGGCATCCTTCCTGACATTTTCAGTGATCATGCAATAGTGTACTGTGTAAGGAAAATTAAACTGCCCCAATCAAGCCCTAAAGTTCTCCTCACTAGAACATTTAGAAACTTTAACCTACAACAGTTTCTGGCTGACCTTACCAACTGCCCTTGGCACAGAATCGGTTTAATTCCTGACCCTGATTTTGCGCACGACTTTTTCCAGTCCGAGTTCTTAAAACTCTGTGATACCCATGCTCCACTACGCAGAATAAGGGTACAGGGTGCTCACCTTCCATGGGTTACACCTGACCTTATAGCACTCTACCAGTTCAGGGATGCCTTGTGGAAAAGCTACAAAGTAACTGGCACTACCAAGGATCTCAATCACTACAGATGCCTGCGGAACATGTGCACAAGGCAAACAAGGCATGCAAAAGCACAATATTACTGTGACAATCTCCTCCAGAATACATCAAACCCAGCTAACTTCTGGAAGGTTATCAACAACATATTCCAGCCTTCTAACCATCAACAGCCAAATAATATCACTAAGGGCGATATTACTCTGACAAACCCCAACGACATTGCAAATGCATTCAATGATTACTTTGTGGGGTGTGCTACTAACTTATTAGCGAAACGCAACCCAAACCACAAACTTGAATCTCATCCTGGGAGTACCCCTATAGCCCCACCCCCTCCCAACACTGCCCACAATTTCCATAGTCAACTCTATCCTGTCTGCGGGCCATATTCCTAAGACCTGGAAAGCTGCCAGAGTTGTCCCAATCTTCAAAAGTGGGGACAAAAACACTGTATCAAACTACAGGCCAATCTCCCTTCTCCCATTCCTATCCAAAGTCATGGAAAAATGTGTCCACTCCCAATTAAGCCATTACTATAACATGACAAATTTACCTAGCCAATTCCAATCTGGCTTTCGCCCCAAACACTATACCGTAACTACCCTGCTAAAAGTTTGCAATGAAATCCAGTGTGGAATGGAACAGGGTCAACTCACTGGTGCAGTATTCCTAGATTTTGCAAAGGCTTTTGATACAGTTGATCATGCTATCCTGCTTAACAAACTCCAGAGCTCTGGAATAGGGAAGCATGCTTTAAACTGGTTTCAGTCCTACCTATCAGGTAGATCCCAACATGTGTCCATCTCAGGCTCTAACTCCAACCCCCTGGATATCACCTGTGGTGTCCCGCAAGGCTCTGTTCTGGGGCCCCTACTCTTCTCAGTGTTCATCAATGATCTTCCCACAGCTTGTCAGGAAGCCTCAATACACATGTATGCAGATGACACAATCCTATATGCACACAGTAATAGCCTCTCTGACCTTCAACACATACTTCAGTCTGACTTTTTGAGCCTCGAAAAATGGATTTCCCAAAACAAACTGTTTTTAAACACTGATAAAACTGTAACAATGGTATTTGGGACCAAGACTAAATTTTTAAAGCTTCCAGCGACTGAGCTTCAGATTAGAACCAACACTAACACCACCCTAACCCCTGTCACTAGTTTTAAATACCTGGGCATATGGTTTGACTCCCACTTAACATTCGGGATGCACATTGATACCCTGACAACCAAGACCTATGCCAAACTAGGGGTACTTTACAGGAACAAATCCTCCCTAAGTCTCCTGGTCAGAAAGCGTATCGCACAGCAGATGCTAATGCCAATTATTGACTATGGAGACATAGTATATGGCTCGGCACCTCAAACCCACCTTAGCAAACTTAACACCCTCTACAATTCAATTTGTCGTTTTGTTCTCCAATGCAACTATAACACACATCACTGCGAAATGCTCAAAGAACTAGATTGGTCATCACTCGAGTCTAGGCGCAAAGTTCACCTTTCCTATCTTGCTTTCAAATTCTTTATGGGCAAGCTACCCAGCTATCTGAACAAGCTGCTCACCCCTACCACATGCAGCACCTATCATCTGAGATCAGACTCCAAAAGACTGTTCATGGTCCCAAGGCTCAACAAAGTATCCGGACGTTCCTCCTTCTCTTACAGTGCACCCCAAAACTGGAACAACCTACCAGAGACTCACATCCACCACCAGTCTAAGTTCTGTAACTGTTTCATACGCCCATAATATATATTATCTTTAACTGTGCATGCAATGTCTTGTATATAATGTATACCCTGCTCATTTATGTAACTGTATTTGTAACCATGTATTATTTGTCTTAACTCTGTGCCCAGGACATACTTGAAAGCGAGAGGTAACTCTCAATTTATTACTTCCTGGTAAAATATTTAATAAATAAATAAGAGAGTGGGTTTTCCAGAGGTGTAGTTAAGTTCTCCATGTCATTGGAATACTTATTTGAGCGGGTGACTTACAAATGAGGTTGAAGATGAGTAGAGAAAGTATGTGTCAAACTTGATGGGAAAGGAATCCCAGAAGAAAGAGACAATTGAGAAAATGGTTTCAGGTGTGAGAGCACTTGACCGAAGGTTGGCAAAGAAGAGGAAACCTGTGAGGTTCAGAAAGATCTTTACACTAAAACTTAATCGAAGAAGATCTCAAGTTGATCTGTTCAAAGATGGAAGCTATGACAAGTGTGCACTTTGCCAGGTCCTAGACAGCTACTAGAACTTGGTACAACACCCCGTTAGTAGAAAATAAGAGGCGAACGTAATGAGAGAGCTGGGATGTAAAGAGGGGGACCTTTAATAGAGTACAGTAGGCGATCAACATAAGATGGAAAGCAGAGAGAACATAAAAACTAAAATATGTGGATAGTGTAAGCAGAATTGTATCTTTGATTACTTTATACACTGTGTATTTGGCCATCCGGCCATTACAAATTCATCATCATATTTCATCCAAGTGATGGTATCATCGCTTGCAGACGTGTGTAGGAGTAGCGAGAACGAAAAGCACTGTATGCTGCATTCAATTCATTAAATAAATAATGTAATAATGGTAAGGATTTAAACAATAACTTTTATTAGGTACTGTATTAGTATAAAATAAATGTCAGACTGGAAAGTCTATGAATAGTAGTGGTAAACATATATTCACAAATGCACAAATGATCAAATATAGAAAATTTAAAAGTGGGATTTACCTAGGGGCAGTTAATAAAGTGCTGATGTCCAAGTGTGACACACCAGTACAGACAGGGTTAAGCTAATAGCAGCCCTCGGGTAGTGGACACAATTGAAAAATAATTAGAGAGTTAACAGGTATTCCTTGACTAGCTAATGGTAGCCTGAGTAGCAGAATTCAGTATGAGGTAACCGTGATGGGCATATCAAAGTACACTTGCCGGAAAGTGGTAGTCCTATATTACTGGTTATAGGAACGCATACATGGAGAACAACTCCTACCTAAGTGTAAACCCTGGTAAAATCATGGGAAGGGGAAGAAGGGTCCCTGAAATCACTAGTCTAGTGTATACCAGGCCTGTCTTCTCGGTGGGAGCTATAGCACTTACTTGCAAGGACTCCGTTGGCTGCGGTACCAACCGGAGACACAAGTAAGGTGTCTGACTGCCCTGAGACGTCATGCTGATGTGATTTATTATTTATTTATTTATAAAATATTTTACCAGGAAGTGATACATTGAGAGTTACCTCTCGTTTTCAAGTATGTCCTGGGCACAGAGTTAAGACAAATAATACATGTTTACAAATACAGTTACATAATGAGCAGGGTATACATTATATACAAGACATTGCATGCACAGTTAAAGATAATTTATATTATGGGCGAATGAAACAGTTACAGACCAGATTAAAATGTGAGACAGCCTTAGATTTGAAAGAACTTAGACTGGTGGTGGATGTAAGAGTCTCTGGTAGGTTGTTCCAGTTTTGGGGTGCACGGTAAGAGAAGGAGGAGCGGCCGGATACTTTGTTGAGCCTTGGGACCAGGAACAGTCTTTTGGAGTCTGATCTCAGGTGATAGCTGCTGCATGTGGTAGAGGTGAGGAGCTTGTTCAGGTAGCTGGGTAGCTTGCCCATAAAGAATTTGAAGGCAAGACAGGAAAGGTGAACTTTGGGCCTAGACTCGAGTGATGACCAATCTAGTTCTTTGAGCATTTCACAGTGATGTGTGTTATAGTTGCATTGGAGAACAAAACGACAAATTGAATTGTAGAGGGTGTTAAGTTTGCTAAGGTGGGTTTGAGGTGCTGAGCCATATACTATGTCTCCATAGTCAATAATTGGCATTAGCATCTGCTGTGCGATACGTTTTCTGACCAGGAGACTTAGGAAGGATTTGTTCCTGTAAAGTACCCCTAGTTTGGCATAGGTCTTGGTTGTCAGGGTATCAATGTGCATCCCGAGTGTTAAGTGGGAGTCAAACCATATGCCCAGGTATTTATAACTAGTGACAGGGGTTAGGGTGGTGTTAGTGTTGGTTCTAATCTGGAGCTCAGTCGCTGGAAGCTTTAAAAATTTAGTCTTGGTCCCAAACACCATTGTTACAGTCTTGTCAGTGTTTAAAAACAGTTTGTTGTGGGAAATCCAGTTTTCGAGTCTGAAAAAGTCAGACTGAAGTATGTGTTGAAGATCAGAGAGGCTATGGCTGTGTGAATATAGGATTGTGTCATCTGCATACATGTGTATTGAGGCTTTCTGACAAGCTGTGGGAAGATCATTGATGAACACTGAGAAGAGTAGGGGCCCTACAACGGCGACCGACTATCATCTCGTGTCATCGTGGCGCTTTTTCACAGGTACTACAGCTCCCATGGAGCAGACAGATGTGATGTGATGTGTGTGTGTTCAAAAACGAATAGATGATACCGTTCTGTACACATATATATACACATATACTTGTGATTTCAGTGACCTCTCTTCCCCTTCCCATGATTTTAGCAGAGTCTACACATAGGTAGGAGATGTTGTCCATGTATATGTTCCTAGAATCAGTAATATAGGACTATCGCTCTCAGGCTACTGTACTTTGGTATGCCTATCACGGTTACCTCCTTTGCAGTCTAAAGCTCTAAGACAACTTTAGCAAGATTATGGTAGGTATAAAAAAGTAGTGTAAAACAAAAACAACTTTGCAGTGCAGTAGAACTGTTCCTTTAAATAAATACAAAATATGCATTTATATTAATCAAAAATATGAAACACATTGTATGATTATGCATTTTTCATTTTAGTGTTATAATTTCCATATCAGATATCATTTAATATTAAACAGCCTTAAATTTAGCCACTGGCATCTTCTCCTTGCACATTATACAAACAAATTAACACAAATTGACATTAACATCAGTGTGTTCTATTCTTCACAGAGCTAGGAAGAACATCCCTGGCAATAAGGCAAACACAATTCATTTTGAAACAAAATTAAACAAGTCTAATTTAATAATGCGGCATAACGACATAGGCAGTAACGTCTTATTATAATACTGATGTATATGCAAGTTCTCTTGTGCACTGGTAATGTTGAATATTTTATATGAGCAAAAAAATAATTTCAGCTTGTTCTAAAGATTTTTCGTTGGGGGGTCAGTGCTATTATGGGACGAGTGATCCGAGTATCCATTTATGTGAGATGCCAGGCAGAAAGCGGTTTAAAGCAAGACTTTTTTTATTTTTTTGCTTATGACCTCAAGATCTGAAAAAATCACACTGCTAACTGTATTAATTTAGCAAGAATCAATGGGTTTTATTAAATTAACAAATATTACTTCGTGCAAGGCTAATCACATCAATATTCACTCATGGAGACTGAGTGAATCACACAGCTAAACTACTTGATGAAGACAAAGTGTTTCCTCCATTTTGTGCGTCTGAGAAGCCATAGAAACATAGAACCTCCTTCCTGGTTTACAGGTATTGAGAGAAAGATTAGAACAGTGGTTTCCAACCTTTTTTTGGTTAAGGAATCCTGTATGAAATTTTGAGGAACCCTGACGATCTCTAATAGTGTGTCTGAGATCAGATGCATAATAAGGAACCCCGACCCTCTCTAATAGTGTGTCTGAGATCAGATACATAGAAAGGAACCCCAACCCTCTCCAATAGTGTGTCTGAGATCAGATGCATAGAAAGGAACCCCGACCCTCTCTAATAGCGCATCTGGGCCTCTGTAAATGCCGCTCCCCCCCTGAAAATCTCAGCCTCCAGTTTGTGCACCTCTGAGGTAGATAACACTTGTATTTTCTGCTCTTTCAGGTTTATAAGGGATCCAGTGCTTCATTCCGTTATTCTGCCCTCCAGTTGAACTGTGAATATCGTTTCCGTGTATGTGCCATTCGCCAGTGCCAAGATGCTGCAGGACCTCAGGATCTAATCGGTCCTTACAGTGCCACAGTCCTCTTCATCTCTCACAGGAGTGAGCCTCAAACCAGCACCAACAAAGACACTGTGGAAGCCACAAGGACAGGAAGGACGCTCAGTGACGAGCAGTGCGCTGCCGTCATCCTTGTGCTGTTTGCTACTTTCTCCATTCTGATTGCCTTTATTATCCAATACTTTGTTATCAAGTGAAAGAGAACCAATTAGCTTTGCCTAAACCCCTATACTTTATTTTACTTTACGTCCCCAACAATTACAGTTATTTTCTGTTCTGCTTTTAAAAAGTGGTGGCAGTGAGCACAGCATTGAGACTACTGTAGCATGCCATTATTGTCATTTCTGCCAACCTCAATGCTTATAAATATGACATGGTCTTATGAACTTAAGGCACGGGTATGCTGCCATATAGACCCTGACTCTTTATGATGCAATCTTGTGTGACGTTTACACACATTCAACAATCCTCACTTGCGCCACAGTTTAAGGATTGTTTTTGTGCAAGGAAAATACACAGAATGAGATATTACTTGGGGGTCACCCTAGGTGCTGGAAAGATGTGAAGAGGGATGGATGCTTTGAACGTAATCTAGCACTGTACTTCTACCTCCTCTATGTCTTAATTTGAGAAAGGAGACTATGGTGAATCATTTGGAGACTCAACTCAGGCAGAAAAAAAATAAACCCTGGAATTTCTAGAATAGTGTGCGAGACTAATCAATTAAAAAAAACACACCGAAAAAACAAGCTTTTAATTGTTCAATGGGAAGTTATTCACTGCAGATAATGATTTGAATAAAGATGGCACAACTGATTGAATTGGCCTAATGAAACCGCCATTCGAGCGGAATCTGGCTTGGATGTAGTAAGTTTAACTTTCCATGCTAAAATTAATTGGAGGTGTTAACCCTTTCACTGCCATAGAATCATGCCACGCATTGTTCTACTGTGTGGCTCCTATAGCAGCATGGGGGTTGATACATTAGCATTTGACATTTATTGCTGCAGATATCCAGGTGTGTTCCAGCACTTTCAGCTAAAGCATATATCAGATTAGACGGGTTACCACTAGTTATGCTTTCCAACTCCATCACAGTTGCCCCTTTGTCACCCTCAGAGCTAAGCATTGATCATTGCCTTTTATTTTTTGTTCTGTCACCAAAACCTAAAGATAAAACTTTTGTAATTTGCACCAGAAACCTTTTAAGCTGCTTTATACCTTGTGCGGGAAGGCGGGGGATGGGGGTGGGGGGGGAGAAATCCAATGTTTAGTGTAATGTCTGTCAGGATTCTGTACCAAATTGTTGATTGCATGTAGTTAGTGTTGCATAGGAGCACTTTGCAATTGAATAATTCCTGTCCTGTGAGCTTGCATTTGTGAGTTCTTGAATGACCAGATCGGAATACGACATCTCTCTCTGAGTGTCAATGACTGCCAGCTGATATGAAGCTTCTACTACAACTATTTAACAATCTTATCACACTTACACTGTCTGTTCTACACGTTTTCTTAATTCGCTTTATATTTAATTTATTATTTCAGTCAGAGGATAGTAACTCACTAATGTTTTAGTTGTGTTGGGTTTTGTGTTTTTAATGGAAATGAGCACTTTCTATCGATTTTAAACAGCAGCTGTTTTGAGCTTTGGAAGAATTATTCCTATGATAGACATGGGCATGTATTGTAATTTGTTTCTATGTCAAATAATCTGTTGTAGAATAATACGTTTTTTGTTACAACTAATGATAAATGTAGGTCTTCTGGTGGTAACAATGCTCCGTCTTTGAAGTGTGATGTGTGTTTACTTTTATTTTCATATTCCTTGTCACTTTTATGTATTGGTTAATACGTTGTCACACAGAACACATTGATAACGAATATATTTTTTTCTAGAGACTTCTAAGACGTGCCATGTTCGTCAGTATAAATGAGGTTGCGTGTAATTGCCCAGATATTTCCACATGGTTGAATGTCTAAAATAAGAATTATCACAGCAGCTAATCTGTAGTGACCTATGTTTTTCATAGTCAAATTCAAATGAATTCCTATTTTTGATAGTAAATGTCATTTAATAGTGTATTTGCCATTAAGTCTCAACATAGATTTCTGCAGTGGAAAAAAAGACAAACTAATTTTTAATGTAACCTTAATTTTACCTCATACACTGTACATTCCGAAAAAAGAAGAGAAACTCTAAACTTTTTAACAAAATCTTATAGGTACACTACCAAACATGTCTCTAAAAATTGTACAATGATGGACTACATACAAAGGAAACATGTATAATCTCATATAAATATACATAAACTATGTAGCAAAAAATATCTTTAAAATCCGTGAAAAATAAAAGTTGTATCATTCTTTCTCGATGTGTGCTAGTTGTTTTTCTTGTTTGCTTAGATATTATTATTTGCAAGATGAGTGCCCATTTAAAGGACAAAGGTTTGTAAAGATATATTTTCATATAGATCAGCCATGGTACTCGGTGATTTACAGCTGCAGCGGCCGTTATTCAAACACTTCACGCGTTGTGTACATCGGAATACCAATGTCATGACGCGGGATGTCTTCCAACCTTACTGCCTTAAGACGCGAGTGCGGAAAATGGCATTTTAGAGTGCTGGTTTTTAAACACCTTAAATTGACACAGTAGCACAGTACTGTACACATTGCAATTCATTCATTTCATTGCACCCAAAGAAACAGAATCCATGAAATTCAAACAAAGCAATCACGATATGCGCGGGTGCCTGGGGCGATTGGCTGCGTTCATGCTGCGTGGAGTACAGCAGAGCACACGATATAGACGCCGTGATTTGTTTGAATAACGGCCGCTACAGCTGTACATACATAGAACAGTACTGGCAACATTTGTCCCTCATAAGACTACATACAGTCTAATTTCTGGCAGCAGATGACTTACTGGCATTGGGCCCTAAATCTGAATATCAAGAAACTTTCATAGCGGCATCATCTGCTTCCACTCCCTTAATGTGTATTTGCTACTCGTCTCGTTACATTGGCTTATGTAAGACCACCATATTCAGGGGGATTCCATAGCACAAAAGAGGAGCCACGTGCACCAAAAGTTTAATATGACTGAATATGTTTTATTCCTCTGATCATTTCTTCACACCGCCTAGGTGTGCACTATTGTTGCCATGTGAATTACACGGAATAGACCATCATTCCTTGGCTATGTCTACCCATTCATCTTGATGACAACACACATTGTGGTTCACTCAGCACTTGCAGGCAAACCACAATTTTCAAATGAAGCTCACATTCATAATCAAACACTTGTTGACAATTGATTGAAAATATCTACAAGTATATCATTTGAAAGGGATTTGAGATATATATATTAAAGCATAATTCAGATGTAAATATTTAAACTGGCGGCTGGCTTGCTGAATTTTGCATCGGAATGCATTACACATTACAGGTGAAGAAAAACGAATTTGGTACTCAAGGGTTAAACTTATTTATGTAATTTTTTTTTAATAGGCATATGTAATACACAACTGTGGGTGCTTGTACTGCTAAGGGATTGCCTATATCCCACTGACTAAGATAAACAAATATAAGATAAAGGCAACACCACTCCAAAATAAGTGAATACAAATCAAAGTATATTACTCCCATTTGTACAACTAACGTTTGGACCCTAACATTAAGGGTCTTCATCAGGACCTACCCTAGTGTTGTGCAAATGTGAGTAATAAACCTTTGATTCATTTATTTTGAACTGCCACTGCCTTTTATCATATTTGTAACATTATAGGTAACCTAGAGGAGGGTATTAAAGAGGATCCATGAAGCCTGTCTGCTGCAGTACTGAGAGTGGGAGCCAAGCAGGGAATGCTTTATAAGGGACTACTCCTGTAAGTCTTACAATGGTTAGTGTGTGATTACACATTCTGTGTAGAATTTGAGGATATAACCCATTGTCACATGTAATCATTAGGAAACATTGGTGTTCTGTAGTCAGACAAACTTTAACATGAAAATGGCCATTATCTGCAACCAACATGTTACATTGTCCAACAATTATGGATTTTGCTGCTGAAAGTATTTAAAAATAAATGGTTATTTCAAATAGTATACTTTACCTCTATAATTTCACATATGAATAGACTTTTTATTTGTATCTTGTAATTTAGATTAACATCACTTTCCTCAAGGAGTCACTTCCTGAATTTGGCATTTTGCCAATGGAATACTTTACAGGCAAAAGAAAAAAGAGGCCGTTTCCAGTTATTGGTGGTTGAATTGGTTGTGGTTACTCAGCGGTGGTAAATCTAGAGTTAATGTAATTAACTTTTCACTTGGGTCAAGGGACATCTCTTGCTTTGTCCCTTCTATGTGACTCCAGATTATTCTTATTGTGAAAACTGTCACTGCCCTTTAAAGAAGTACAGTACGTAAAAGTTTATTATTTGTCAAATCAACACAATTTTCTATAAAGCAATATGCTTTACAAAGGAAGTATGACTTACATTGCAGAATATTGTTCAAACCAATTGGATGTGCATGCTTTAGTGTTTTATCAAAATAGTCTATAGACAGTGATTTTGATCTCTTTTTAGCTACCATTTTGACCACAGATTATCACATTTTACAATATCTCTCCCATTGCTCCCACCATTATATTAATCTAATTGTAATTAATATGGTTAACACTGCCTATGACTCCTCCAAGTGTTTAATGACGTACAATAGGGAGATAGTTGCTGAAGTGCATTAATATCTGAGTGTCACAACTGGAAAAGAGTTTTTTTTTTTAAAAAAGGTGGAAATTAATTGTGTGTACTGTTTTTGTTACATTTGCTCTTGGGCACGTTTGAAAGATGTATCTTTTATAATTATGTTGAAACGTCTTCCTGCTCTCTTCTTCAAGAGTCAATCACACCTTTGATGCCCTAGATTATATCACGGGGAACAATGCTTCGCACCAGGTCTATCATTTGTGCGGAATGTCACTGCTAACTTGTTGGTGTCTACTTTTTTGGACATTTTTACTTTCAACTTATGTTTAATATCTCCTAGCGTTTCTTACAGTGCTGTACATTATATGGGGGGGGAAGGGGGGAGATACAGACGCACCATTTACCACTGCTTTCGTTTCACGCTATAGACTATTTTATTTCTCAGAGATTTAAGTTTTTGAGACAAACCTTTCCAATAACTTGTCAGGAACCGCAACCAGAACTTTGTTTTCTTCAGAAAACGTTACCGTCTGCTGCTTTTTACCCCCTCTGGGGCAGCTGTATTGCCAACATCTTGTAGTAGTGGCTGTGCCTCCACAGGGACATTATGCTGTCCCCTCACTTCCTGCCGGCTCCTGTCCCAACCCTCTACTCTCTTGCGTTCTTCACCTACAGCCTCCATTCCACGCCTACTATCTCCAGTTTTAGGTAACCTCACCAGACCACTCCACTTCTTCTACTCTACACATACATACTAGAAAGAGTCCAGAATAATAGAAAATATCTAACTAACTCACAACACTTAAACTTTCCTATTCTTGCACAACCAGACCTCTTAACTCCTTAGGCTCAGTGTGTATCTAATCTCCCAACTGCACTGCCAGAGTAAAAGTGTACAATGATTTTTAATATAATCCCTATCGCTTGTGATATTGATGCTATTTTTAGAATCTTGTGCATATCCAAATCTGTCCACTTGTGTTGTTTAATGCGTATTTGTACGCTATCATTACTTAATGCGTATTTGTACGCTATCATTACTTAATGCATATTTGTACGCTATCATTACTTAATGCGTATTTGTACGCTATCATTACTTATTGCATATTTGTACGCTATCATTACTTAATGCGTATTTGTACGCTATCATTACTTAATGCATATTTGTACGCTATCATTACTTAATGCGTATTTGTACGCTATCATTACTTAATGCATATTTGTACGCTATCATTACTTAATGCGTATTTGTACGCTATCATTACTTAATGCATATTTGTACGCTATCATTACTTAATGCGTATTTGTACGCTATCATTACTTAATGCGTATTTGTACGCTATCATTACTTAATGCATATTTGTACGCTATCATTACTTAATGCGTATTTGTACGCTATCATTACTTAATGCATATTTGTACGCTATCATTCATTAATGCATATTTGTATCTACAGCTCTGTTTAATGCTTATGTAACGCATTAACTTTTTAACACAGTATGTAAGTGTAGTAATTCCAGGTCATAAACTGCACAGTGTAGACATCATACGAGTAAGAGGTGCTAAAACAAAATACTTGACTGATGGTCTGTGTAGAAACTTTAATGTAGGCCACAATGTGCCTGTCCCAAAACATCAGAATTGTGGCTTGTTGTGAACTAAGTAAAATAAAAATGGCAAGAAAAATATTTTAAACGGCATGTTTGGCAGTATAGCCCGTAGCATTAAAAAACATGCACAAAATATGCTGAGCAAAACAGAACCTAATTACCTGATGCTCTCAGACACCTATAGTCAAGGTCCAGCCTATAGCT
Source organism: Ascaphus truei (assembly GCF_040206685.1). Taxonomy (NCBI): domain Eukaryota; kingdom Metazoa; phylum Chordata; class Amphibia; order Anura; family Ascaphidae; genus Ascaphus; species Ascaphus truei. Next base: position 352,604,662 of record NC_134485.1, read on the forward strand.
AGTTGGAGCAGAGATCTACTAGGAGACGCAACATCTCCTACTAGCAAAATCCTGCCCCAGTCAGCAGCCGATCCACCAAAAACTCAACACCAACAGGATGAGCCCCAAACAGAGGAAAACCAGCTTGGAGCCAAGCAAAGCTGAAAGCAATGAGCAAAACAGCAAAAAAAAAACAGCCCCAGGTTTAGACAGGCAGCAGCTTTGAGACATGCAGCAGCCAGCAGCTCTGAGACAGGCAGCAGCCAGCAGCTCTGAGACACGCAGCAGCCAGCAGCTCTGAGACACGCAGCAGCTCTGAGACAGGCAAAAGCGCTAAGTTGAGAAAAAAACTTTTGTCGAGGAAAACCGCCGCAAATTACAGCTCTAAACTAAGCTGAGCAAAGCTATTGGTGCACAATGTATGAAGTCCCAGCACAGAATGGAGCTGAGAAAGATGTGAGCACACACAGCAATACAACTTCACACTGAGCGCAATGAAGTTATAGCAGAGTATAAACAGATCCCTGGCAGGATGGAGGCCAATTTACTTACTCTGTTACATTCATTGGCTAATAGCGTACTCATCGGAGAGGTCTCAAACAGAAGGGGACCTCATCTAATGCCAGAAAAACAAGCGCTATGGTCAGAAAACTTTTTCTTACCTATAGAACCTAAAATGGAACAAAATAAGATCACTCTTGAAGAATACAAATAATAATAATAATAGCTTTCATATAGCGTTTTTTTCTCCCAATGTGACTCAAAGAGCATAACGATTACAATATAGTGTGAGGGAGTATGTGGTATGATACCTTTTATTTGACCAACAGTTAGTTAATATGTTACAAGCTTTAAAACCTCTTGGGGTTCTTCAGGTATGGCTACCCACCATTCTTTGCCTAATCTAGTGCACTGTAAGCAGCATTGTACATAGGATTCTTACACAGTCCCTGTCTGGATGAGTTTACAATCTATGTTTTTGGTGCCTCTGGCATAGGGAGATAAAGTGACTTGCCCAAGGTCAACAGGAGCTGACACTGGTATAGAGAAGACATGCATTTCTTGCTCCAACTTTTAGTAGCATGATAACTCCACAGAGGTTCTTAACAGATCGTATAGGTAACAGAAGGCACATCATGCCTTTGGAATACTAGGCAGCACCTGCGTGATCCTCGCACTCGAGATTGGTGTAGCATCAAACGATACCATGGAGATCCTCTTCAGGCAAGTAGGAGGTAATAACTTGCTTCTGAATACCACAAATGCAGTGAGTATAATTCTTCGAACAGTGGCTAGGACCACAGCAAAGCCCACATCTGCTTGATTCCCAAACAAATGTATCATGGCACCAAGTACTTTGGGCAAATCTCCTTTACCTGGCAATACAGAGTCCAGAGGCGCCCTGTATCAAGATTTACCAGAAAGAGAAAAAACACTGCGGAAAGAGCATGGACTTTCTCTTCCTCTCTCACCCCCTCCTCCTCTTTCTCTCTCACCCCCTCCTCCTCTTTCTCACCCCGCTCCTTCTCTTCCTCTCTCACCCACCCCTTTTTCCTCTTCCTCTCACCCCCTCCTTCTCTTTCTCACCCCCTCCTTTTCTTTCTCACTCCGCTCCTTCTCTTCCTCTCTCACCCACCCCTTTTCCTCTTCCTCTCACCCCCTCTTTCTCCTCGTCCTCTCTCACCCTGCTCCTTCTCTCTCACCTCGCTCATTCTTCTCTTCCTAACAGTTCCTGCGTGGGTCGAGCCCAAACCACACTATAGCGAATATGATCCGATGTAATCTTATGCAAGGGAGTCCTCCCACATTTACGGGATTATTAAGCCAAGTGAAGAACGAGGCACACAGTCGGTTTCACGCCACCAAGAAAGCCAAAGAGTCCCGTAAAGAAGAGACTAAAGGAGCGGTGGCTCGGAAGACTCCAGGAGAGCAGTCAAGTGCCAAAGAGAAGGCTGAGGGCTCTACTCCCCAGAGGCAGGACCGACTGACCTCATCACTTAGAAGATTAGTGCTCTCCACCAGTGCCAGCAAGGACCAGATGCCCTCCGCTTCACTGTGGCCAAAATGGTCACATCTTTAGGAACTGTCCGTAGCCCAATAAACCCCGGACATCCAACCCCAAGTTAATGACCTGCAAGGTTCAGTCGGCAGAAACAACCTCCCCACCCACAGAAAGTGCACCAGCACTAACACCCGATGACACCTCCTCATCGGACATTTACCATCGTGTAGGACCGGCTGCCATTATCCATGTCCTCGTGGATGGCATATACGCCTCGGCATTGCTTTGTCACGGGGTCCCAGGTGTTCTATGATCTACATATTAAACATCTGCTCATGCAGTCGGCCGACAAGATGAAGCTATGGGGCCTCAGCAATGAGGAGTACCCCATCGATGGCGTGGTGCAGGTTAGGCTGGAAATACCCCACACTGGAAAGTCCCACACCATGGATGTGGAGGTGTAAGGAATCAGGGAACACGTCCATTGCGACATGTTCCCTTCTTACCTGTCATCACTCAGATTTCCGCTATGGCACCAACGTGTGCGTGCACCCCCACTCTGCTTACAGAGCACACGCGCAGCTCTTCTAGAGTGCCACGGAGCTTAGCTCTGCCCCCTCGGCCGCGCCGCGCTTTTCTCTTGCGTGCCGCACACACGTGACGCCATGCAATGCTCCCCAGCTGCGTAACAAGTATTCAATCTAGCCCACTTGTCTCCTGCAGCCAATCTTTGCCTCCGCAGAGGCCACGCCTCCACTCTGCCTCCCTTGCTACTTGTTCCTGTGTGCTACATATACCCTGCAGTTCCCTTCCTGCGTTGCTGAGCATAACTAGTTGTAGACTTGTGCTCCTGCGGTTGTTGTGCCTTGCTCTTGTCTTGTCTCTTTCACAGTTTGCATTCTTCGTGTACCAACCCGGCTTGACTTTTGAACCCCTCTGGATATCGACCCTGGCTTACCCTCGACTCTGCGTACCTCTCCAACCCCAAACCATGGCTTAACGGACTTTGACAATTCTGACCTCTCCGTCCCAAGGCCTTGGCAAGTATCAGGACTAACCCGCTCTCTCCAATCCAGACCCGGCTACGTTGACAATCCGCCTGCCAGGCACAGGCTTCAGCTGCTGTGGGTGCGTGGGTCTATACTTCCCTTCCTCAGTACCGGGGTCCTGTCTTGCTCGTGGGCAGCGCAAGCGTTACAGGAGGTGCTCATATGCCCTGAGCCTCGGGAACACCCAAGTTCTCTGATCATATTGGGGACAAACACCGACATAGTAAGGGCAGTGATCAGAGCCTACTTGCAAGATGCCGGAAAGCTACCCCTGTCTACCCTATAGATCCACCCAGTACTACTAGAAGAGTGCTGCAAGGTATCGGCCCAAGAGGGACACAGGATCATCTACAACATCCGAGGGGGGTTAACCCAGATTCCACCAGGGGGAGTGAAGCGCATGGCCGCAGTTTGCTGTTGACCGGGCCAAGATGAAGCCGACCACCTTTTCTCTCTAGAGAGTACGAAGGACGAGGATGCCCACAGAGGCTACAAGCTGGTGACCGAAGTGCGGGAATGGACATCCAAGCTGCCGGGAAGGATCAAGGTGTTCGTCCAGAACATTTCCCTTTACCCCATGGCCTACGATCACGGTCAGAAATTGGGGCGATTATATCCTGTTACTGCCGTTGAATCGATAGCCGCGCAAGTGACCACCGCCGCAGTATAAGAACCGCTGGCCTTCGACTTTGGGGACTCAACCTTGATGCCGAGTGAAGGGAATGGCTCACAGCCAAGTGAGAAGCACGAAGAGCAGTATTCTTCACTAGCGAGGTGGATGTGCGCTGCAGCCGGAATTCCCAACACACCATCCGGCTAAGTGATACCACTCCCAACCCGGAATGATCCCGGTGCATCTTTCCCTGAGATGTGGAGGGCATGAGAGACCTTCCACAGGAGATGGAGATGGCTGGGATTGTGACGGTCCCATAGCCCATATGCGTCACCAATCGTGGTAGTGAGAAAGAAGAATGGGTCGGTCCGCCTGTGTGTGGATTATCGAACACTGAATAATCGCACCGTACCTGACCAATATACTCTTCCGAGGATTGAAGAACTTCTGAACGCACTGTCGGGAAGCCAATAGTTCAGCATACTGGACCTGAGAGCTGGGTACAACCAGGTACCAATGAGTGCCAAAGACCAGGAGAAGACGCAATTCATGTGTCCTCTTGGCTTCTACCAGTTCACCTGTATGCCCCAAGGCATTTGTGGAGCTGCAACAACGTTCCAGTGGCTGATGGAGAGAACCTTCGGTGACATGAATCCATGGGAATGCTTGGTCTACCTAGACGATATCATCATCTTCGGCAAGACCCTAGAGGAGCATGAGGAATGCCTGCTGAAGGTGCTGGATCGGCTGGGCCAGGAAGGCCTGAAGCTGTCCTTAGACAAATGCCGATTCTGTCGCACATCTGTGACCTACGTGGGACACACAGTAGCCACGGAAGGGATAGCCACCGTAGAAGCTGTGGTGAACTGGCCCAGACCAAAGAACGTCGTGGAATTAAGCCCATTCCTAGGCTTCTGTGGATACTATCGCCGCTTTGCGTAAGTGTATTCCAATAAAGCAAAGATCCTCAACAACCTTCTCAAAATTTCCCAGAGGATACCAGGCGCAAAGCGAACACTGTTTGACGGAAAATTTATGGCCACCTGTGAAACGGCGTTCACCGGCCTGAAGAAGAGATTAACAGAGGCGCCCGTCTTGCGTACGCCAATCCCGAGCAGCCCTACATACTTCATGTAGACGTGAGCTTCAACGGCCTAGGTACAGTATTGCACCAGAAGTATGCGGCTGGCCTCCGACCAGTGGCCTACGTCAGCCGCAGTTTGACCCCCAGTGAGCAGAATTATCCTGTCGACAAGTTGGAATTTCTCGCTCTCAAGTGGGCACTCGTGGACAAACTCCATCATTACCTGTACGGCGTCACCTTCGAGGTGTGGATGGATAACAATCCATTGATGTACATACTGACGTCCGCCAAACTAGACGCCACCGGCCACAGATGACTTGCAATCCTCTCAAACTACCGGTTCACACTGAAGTACAAACCGGGGCCCCTGAACATTGGAGCCGATGCTCTATACAGAAGAATGGGACAGGATACCTTCCCAGTAAATACACTATTTTTCAACTTAGTGTGTTCTTAGCTGCTAATTGACTGAGTCTGCTGAATTAACCTAGTACTCACTACCCATAGACACCAGATTTTAGTACAGCACTATTTATGTGTTAATTGATTTAATACAGCTCAATTTACCTTTTTTAACCTATTAGTAATCCAGGTTGTTACACCCCACCAGACACAGAATCTATAGTGTACAGTATGTCTACTATATGTCTATTTTACACCACCTTCATTTGAACATTTATGACTAATAAAATATTTTACATTTGACATAAATCGTTCAGACAGGGGGATAGAGTGCTTCAAGTTGGGTTTTTTTCTCTCCTTGTATATCTCAGGTATAATTGTAGTTAATGTTTTCATTACACTAGAAGAGCATGCTATTTGCACGCTTCCTTGAATAAAGGAAAGTATCTTCTTTTTAAGTAATGATCAATCCATTGTGATATTGATCAGGTCGTGCTGACAAAGGGAGAGCAAACAGATGAGATTGTTGTAAAGCCTTTTCTGAGGATAAGAGAGAATCATATACAGGGCACTTTATTACTAAGAAACACGCCTCTGAATCTATTTTTCTAGGTACACGAAATCCTTTCAAGCAGAGCACGTACAACTGTTCAGGTTGTAACAGGTTAAACGTATAAGACAATCAAATTGTATATTTAACCCAGCCAATCCAAGACAGTCCTGGTCCAGCCCATTGTGTGCACTGCTGAGAACACTGTAGTGGCACAACACAGCATCCACAGGTACAGTGAAGCTTGCTGCACTTTGGTATGTCTGTTTTTTCCAACTGGTAGCACTATTTAATTAAATGTGTAGCCTTCAGATACAGAATCAGATGAGCTCTATTCTTGAAAGCCACTTGTTTGCATAATTCTCTCAGCACAGTCTGAGTAGCTGGATCTGCTGGGTGAATTTATTTTGTCCCAAATAATGAAGAATGAATCCAGCAGTGAGGGTGGAAGCAGCTCAGCCCCCGACTACTCTGATGGCTTCCATTGTACAGAGCACTCCTGCTCCTTGTTCTCCATCTCTGTGCTGATCCCCATGACTACTATCTTTCTTATTTTAATGGTTGTTGGTATTATAGGTAACACCATCACTATCCTTATTATCAGAAGGAACAAAGACATGAAGACAACCACAAACTTGTACTTGTCCAGCATGGCTGTGTCGGACATGATCATCCTACTCTGCCTTCCCTTTGACTTGTACCGTATTTGGAGGTTCAAGCCATGGATATTTGGAGGGTTTATGTGCAAGTTTTTAAATTTCATTAGTGAAGGATGTTCTTATTCTACCATCCTACACGTCACAGCGTTGAGCATCGAAAGGTACTTAGCTATATGTTTCCCTCTCAAAGCAAAAGTGTTTATCACAAAGAAAAGGGTCAAGATTGTCATTGGCTTCCTGTGGATTTTCGCCCTGGTATCAGCAGGTCCATTTTACTTTTTGGTCAGGATTGAGCCGGTCCACAACTTCACCAATTCTTCTGCAACCAGCTGGGAATGTACAACCCCCACGTCTGATCTTCTCACCGTCATGTTCTGGGTGACCACTGCATACTTCTTCTTTCCCGTGTTTTGCCTGAACATCCTTTACGGCTTCATTGGCCGAAAGTTGTGGAAAAGCAGGGATAAAATTAGAGGTCCTAATGCAGCAAATAGAGAAAAATGCCACAAGCAAACAGTTCGGATTCTAGGTGAGTGCGCTTTGTTTTTAGCATTTCATTCCCTAATTGTCAATAATAATCAACTATATGCAGGGAATAAGATGTTTACTGACATGGGAAAGGTGTAACTGAATACATTAAAATAGAGTCCAAAGTAAAACATTTCAGGGATTCATTTCCCGGTGTCAAAAATATTGACATTTTCTGATGGTTGCATTAACCAATAGGGTGTTAACGTTTTCCTTTTTTTTATTTATTTGATTTATTTTTAAATATATGTAGCATTGAAGCAGGGGGTGTCCGGAGCTGAACCGCATACATTTACGCCTCCGGGGAGCCGAATCTCCTTCTGGTATCTCCTGCTCACATTTAAAGCCCCCGAGCACATGGCAATAGGAAGCCGCCTATGACATCACGGTTTTCTATTAACCCATGTGATGGGACAGATAAAACTGAGCAGGAGATACCGGCACCCCCTATGGAGGTAAGTGTCTCAGGAAGCAGAGGCTCCTCGGAGCCTAAATGAATGCGTTTCAGCTCTGGAAACCCCCTGCTTCCTACATAGGGGAGAACAATTTGGTCGTTTTTTTGGGGGGGGGGGGTCATCCTTAGTAGTGCTTGCCTTAGGGGAGCACATAACCTAGGAACTGGCCTGCCCACTGCTGTACGCAGCGCTTTCCAAAAGAGACATGGGGCTAGATGCTGCGGGGGTACCAGAGTTAGAGATCTCCTGCAGAACGTTATTGCACGAAACACTACAAGATTGTTTGACCATTTCGGTACATGACTGCATGCTTCTTTTTTTTCTAACCTAATTCCTTCATTATTATTTGTAATTCTCATTTCCTTGCTCTACTAAACAATTTCCTTTTATACAGTGTTTGCTAAAAATACTACATTACAATCTTGTGCATCGTTCCCACTTCATACAGGTGTAGCCAACATTATAACGCCCATTAACTTGGAATAACTTAAGAAATAAACCCAGTAAATATTGCATGCGTTAAGGAGATAAAGCCCACATTACTATTGTATTCAATGATGCTCGCGGTAAAACTAGCGGTAATAACACGGTAGTGGTAACGGGTACAATAACGTCTGCTACATCTATACATAAGTCATTTAGTAATATGGGTATTTCATTTCACCTAAATATGCAGACATACCTTTTAAATCCACTTTCTAGTATAAAATAATTTGTTTTATTTATTGTATTTTACACGGTATTAGATATATCTGCAGAGAAGGGATATGAGACCAACACCTCTTATGCAGACGTACCTACATAGACTTCTCGGCTCTCGCTAAACAATTTACTTGTTAGCTCCTGAATAGGTTAGCATGGCTTCTTTTACATGCTCTGCTGCTGCTCAGAGAGAATGGATAGGATATGCAGAATGTGTGCTCGGGATACTAGGGGAGCCACTAATTATAACTTCTCTGCTGACATGAAGTGTGCAGTGTAAGCTGGCGGTCGTCATTGTTTGGATTAGATTCGTTTGCAAGTTGTCACCAACTGTGAGTACTGTACATCTCTAAATGAGCTTAAAGTAAGTGGGAAATGAATGGATCCAAGAAGTGAGGTGCATAAAAGATCGAAATAAATGGAGGGATGAGTTGAACATCCCAGATAAATTCACTGAAACACGTGCACACGGGAGCTTCAAGTAAAGAAAACTCAGACACAGAAGAGTTGTTCGGGAATCATTAGATGTACTATTTATTGCAGATCCTACCGTAACTGCACATGTGGCAGAATAGAGATATTGTGACTATAAGGTGTTTTTAATTTTTTTTTTAAAAATTTAAGAGCCCCTACAGTATAAACTGCTATTTATTCCCTATCTGTATGGAATTTGGGTGTGTGGGCACAATCGGACCCTGTGTTTTGGTCTCTATATAAATACTGCCTGTAATCACAATTCTCCATCCTGACAAAACGGTGGCCAATCAATCTGGTGATGCATAAACTTCTCTTTCAATAGAGTTCCCTGATATAAGAAACGTTCTGCCTGTAGCCAATGGATACCATTAAGAGAGGGAGATAAGGGCATGGATACACTTCCTGCCCGGGTTATTAAAAAGAGAGACAATAACTGCTAACAAAACAAGTTTTGTTTTTGCTTGTTTTTTTACAATGATTTCTGATTCTCTTTTTATCTCTTGTGAAAATAGTAGTATTTTTTCCTGTTCACCCTGGCAGTGGGCACCGTGGGGTTAACTCCACCCTCAGCTTATTAGGACAGGAAATTGAATTCTTGCAGGCAGGCCATAAAGGCCCCTCCCACTACCTGCAGATTAGTCGTTTTTTCCTGTCCTACATCTGGGAGCAGGTTTTGTTATTTTGTTCAAAAGGACTCACCTGACTGTAAATAGTGCAGTAAAGCCAGGGAATCTCGGCCTCTCTTGTCCCTGGAGCTCCGATCGATGTGCCCTGGTGGGTATCAATTCGGAGGCCTGTGCGACTGGGCAGTCCCACGGAAGCGTCTCGTAATGCTGGGGCAGAACAGCAGGGCTGTTTGAGCAATGGTGGCTCAGTGTATACCGCACAGGCATCTAAGAATGCAGCGGTGTGGGAGAGACAAGCCGGCCGGGCGTCTCAGGCAGAGCATAGCGCGTGCACGTTCTAGCGCGCGCGCACGCACACTGCGTCCCACTGGCGGGCAGGTGCGTGAGGGCCGAGAGCTCTGACTAGGCTGCCGTAACTGTGCGATGGAAGACAGTGTGTGAGAGGAGCCCTGAAGCAGCCGCAGCATGGAACGCTCGGCAGATAGAAGAAATCAGCTCCAAGAAGCTAGAAGGAGTGTGGAAGCCAGAATGGACACAGCTGGAAGTAAAGGGTCGCTGACACAAATTAGGTGAGTCCTTAGATTAGTTTTACAAAAGGATTTAAGAGAGTGGATTGTAGGAACTAAGGGAATAGATTTGAATTTAATTGTACTTTTTTTTTTACTTAAGTTCTATGGTTAAACAACCAGAGGAAGGAACTTCTAAGGGGGCAGTAGAGTCCCTACATCAGAAAAAAACTGCTAAAAAAAACTAAGTGGTGTGCAGCTTGTGAAAAGCCAGCCTTAGAGGGCAGGAAGCTTTGTGCAAACTGCCTTAAAGCTGCAGCAGGAGAGTCAAATGAGAAGATGAGTACTTTTCTAGCTTGGATGAAAAATACAGTAAAACAAAGTGTAGATTCTGCAGCGCAGCAAGCAGTAAAGCAACCACAAAAGAGAGCGAGGTCTCAGACCAGCATGGATAAAGTAAGAGATTCCTCATCTGACAAATCAGAATTGATATGTTACCAGGTGTCAGAGGGGGAGTGGGATTCATCAGAGCAAGAAATGCAAACTGAAGAATCAGAGTTTGATTTAGAAATGGTGGACCCTCTTATAAAGGCAATGAGGGAAACATTGGAGCTAGGGGACGAGGAAGAAATGGTTGAAAAATCATATAAATTCTTTGGGACAAGGCAGAAGAAAACCAGATGTTTTCCAATTCATCAAGTGATCAAGATGATACAGATGGAATTGTCACAGCCGGATAGAAAACTAAATATGCCCAAAAAGTTTAACAGAATGTATCCATTTTCACAAGAAGAGGTAAAGCACTGGGAAGTCAGTCCTAAAATGTATGCAGCAATTTCCAGGGTGTCAAGAAAAACAACTATACCAGTTAAAGATGCAGCATCCCTCAAAGATGTAATGGATAAAAAGATGGATAGTGTTTTAAAAAAGGCATATGTAATCGCAGGTACAGCATGCAAACCAGCGATATCAACGACATCAGTGGCAAGAGCAATGCGGATATGGATTGCTTATATCGCCATGCATAATAATGGTATATAGCTTTCCTCTCTGTTGGCAGTAAGTCCTGGTAAGAACAGGTATGCCAGCAGTAGTTATGGAGGTTTTCCCTCATCCAATGGTGATGTGCCCTATGTATGAAGGGGAGTGGCTGTATGCTCTGAGTACCTGGATAGTGACGTCAGGGATGCGCCTGCCTCCTGAAGTATTTAAGGCACAACACAGTTAGTTACCGGGGTTCTAGTGGTGTTCCAGCAGCTGTGGAAAGCTGTTAGGAAGTTGTATTGCCTGCATAAGGGAATGTAGGAACACTTTGTGACCCTAGTGACGTAACTAGCGGTCCAGGTTGACCAATCAGCCTGTCTAAGCCACTCTGTGTCCAGGGACCTGGCACAGAGCGGATCTCCCTAGGAGAAGAGGGGATCCCACTTCAATTTGGGAGGGCGTACCTGGCGAAGGGACAGCACGGAGAGATGTGCGGCTAGAGCCGGCAGCTGCATGGGGCAGTCTGCTACATCACCGTCTACAATAAAGATGACCTTGTTAACGATACCCCCACTGTGTGAGTGTGAAATTACTCAGCAGGGGATGGCACCACCAAGAAGGAGTTCCTCACCAGGACCATCTCCCTGCGGAAGCACAGATCCTGATGAGGTGGAGGCGCTGCACATGATGTAAGTTGAACTCGCACCCACTACCTCAGCTACCTGTTCTGTTGAAAATCCCCTACTAACATCAAGCGGGAGACTCAGGAGTTCTGTTGCCTACAGGTGCACCACCACACACACACGTAATGGGAGTTGGTTATTAAAGTACCCGGGCCAATGTGAGATTGGGGGGGGGGAAACCCGTTACAATTGAAGGTGCTGCTGAGATGATATATACCTATCAACAGGACAGGCTTTTGCTAGGCACACGCTAGGAAACAGGGAAAGTGTATGCTGCCACTTTGTGCTGCGTTGGGATGGAACCGCAGGAGTAGCCTGGGAACCTGAGTGGAGTTAGTGGGTCTGGAGAGGGGCTATAGCTGTCCGAGTCACCTTGAGGTAGTGCTAGGGGTATGACGCCAGAAGGGAGAGCTTGTTAACTAGGTCAGGTGTCCTGGAGAGGGTCTGCACTAGACTGACCAAGAGAGGTAGACGCCCAAGTACTGCATGGGAGCCCCAGAGTACTCTAGCCATTCCAGATCACTTACCGAGGGGAGCACAGACTGGGAGGATGGAGATACAGTAAACACTGAGGGAGTGAGCCTAGCCTGAGGTAGTGCAAACACGAGTTAGACATATGTTAGGTACACGAGGTGGTGCACAAGGCATGTTTATTGTACGGATGTGGTAGCTGCCCCGCAGAGCGGAGCTCCATGTACAATAACCCAGTATACCATGAGCAAGAAGTGTCCGTCGGAATGGAGGATCTGCAAAGAGCAGAAGGTCCAGGATGCCGGGAAGAGGAAGGAGAACAAACTACAGGAGAGACTCTTGTGTGTTTGCTATGGAATGGCGTGAAAGCCGTGGCTGCGCCGTGTTTGTCATGCCTATGTCCTAGGGATGATACCCCTGAGAATAGTGAGGACGACAGCCTTGCGAGATGGGAGGAACGAAATGGACTTTGTGACACACCAATTAACAAACAGTCAGACGCTACTTCAAATACAAAAGAGGACAGTGCTTACCAAAATGGCGGTTCCCGCGTTCCCGGGACACCGCGTGGGCCAGCTGCAGAAAGCCTTGCAACTCTGCAGTTGGCAAATTGTTGGCCAGGATTGGCGGCAATGAGAAAACTCCACCCACTTGGGGAGTTTGGCGCGAAAGCTGGAGCCGTGCCCTCATGGACTATGACTCACTCAGCCCCTGTGCTGGGTCAGCCTACAAAGCGGCGAGACATCCCCCTAGTTTCAACCAGGGGGAGTGGTCTAAAGTTCCACCGGATGCTGATGGAGGAAGAGGGGGGAAGGACAGCTCAATCATCCCCTGCACTTCAGTTGCGAAGAGCCATTGATCACTACAGACCGCTAGGACGAGTGCTCCCGTTGGTGACCATGGCTGAACAAGCGGAGAAAGTGGAACAGAGTCCCTTGATATCAACCCACCCCTACTCGGCTCCAGGAGGCTTCCTGATTATTCGAGTAGAAGGTGTGGAGACAGTGGTCTGTCTCTGCCTGCAGTGCAGACTGCCTGGTGGAGCCGTGGGCAGTGAGGCCCGATGCCCTCACTGTAGCCTGCAGTACATGTGGCCCATGACGACTTTTGTGCCAGTACAAACTGTAGGGATGAGACATCCTACCCCGACGTTGGCGGCGGAGCTTCCGGGTGCCTTGTGGAGGGAGAGTGCAGATCCCGCTGAGCCGGAACCCGGCCGGGTTCTCAATCAGGAGAAACCCAGTCATCGTAGAGGTGACCGGAAAGGAGCCCACAGACGGTCCCCTACCGGAATACCCCGACCGAACTGTAAATTAGAGTCCTCGGACGCGGAGTGTGCCAGATTGGCCGAGACACAGGACTTGTTGGCGGAGTACCATACTACTGGTATTCCGTGGCGAGATGCTATACCTCGTGGTGTGGAGACACAGAGCCGAGTGTCTCCAGTGCCGCGACAACCCGATCGCCGGAGTCCCACTGCCGTGGTGACTAGCGGGTCGGAAGGAGGTCGATCCACCCCGACCCTGCGGAGCAGTAGGATAACCCCGTGCTCACCGCAGATCCCAGGAGTGGAGGTGAGCGAAGAGCGGAACCAGGGTCAAGCTGGACCGCGCAGCAGAAGGGCATTGCCGGATATCCTCGTGGAGGAAGAGGTCTCATTTGGGGACCCAACCCAAGATGGCGTCGCAGCACGTGCGGATCCTGAGGCAGTTCCGGACGACCTGAGCGGTGTCGAGTGGGAGGCGATTGCGCCTCTACGATCAAGCAGTGGGAGTCGATCCCCTACGGACAGCCGACGGAGTGGGCGCTCGAATCGGAGAACGAGAGGACCCACTACCGAAGGACAGAGCGAACATTGTGGCGAACTTGAGTCAGTTGTTGCGGAGGAGCAGGCCGTGACCCTGCCGGCACCTACCGTCCAGTCCCGTCCCCCAACCCCGTCCATCCCCAGGGTTAGCCCCAAGGCCCTAGTTCAAACCCCTGTCCCTGTTACCTGTTCCTTTGGGTCTACCTCTAGTCTGGGTATGTCAGGGGAGTCCCGGGGTCCTACCACAGAACGAACTGGAAGCCTGGACTGGGGAACTTCCGATGATGGATCGGAGGGTGGAGGGAGGATTTCTCGACGAGGGTCGATAATTAGCGAAAGCTATAGTGCGCTGAGCATTGAGCAGCAATCCCGCCTGGGATCTTACCTGATCCGCAGTCCCTCAATGTCCAGGTACCTTCATTCCAGCAATCTTATACATTGGAGGGGAGGTGTTCCCTACCTGTCTTCTGGGTTAGGGGGGGTTCCGATGTCTCCCGTGTGAAGCTTGAGTCAGATCTGGAAGAAAGCAGTATAAGTTATTTCGGTGTAGTATAGGGCAGTTAAGATATACAGGGTAAATAAGATATCCAGATCCAGAGTGAGAGACAGCGAGAGTGTGGGGGAGAGAGACAGAGAGAGTGTGGGGGAGAGAGACAGAGAGAGTGTGGGGGAGAGAGACAGAGAGAGTGTGGGGGAGAGAGACAGAGAGAGTGTGGGGGAGAGAGACAGAGAGAGTGTGGGGGAGAGAGACAGAGAGAGTGTGGGGGAGAGAGACAGAGAGAGTGTGGGGGAGAGAGACAGAGAGAGTGTGGGGGAGAGAGACAGAGAGAGTGGAGGGGAGAGAGACAGAGAGAGTGTGGGGGAGAGAGACAGAGAGAGTGTGGGGGAGAGAGACAGAGAGAGTGTGGGAGAGAGAGACAGAGAGAGTGTGGGGGAGAGACAGAGAGAGTGTGGGGGAGAGAGACAGAGAGAGTGTGGGAGAGAAAGACAGAGAGAGTGTGGGGGAGAGAAACAGAGAGAGTGTGGGGGAGAGAGACAGAGAGAGTGTGGGGGAGAGAGACAGAGAGAGTGTGGGGGAGAGAGACAGAGAGAGTGTGGGGGAGAGAGACAGAGAGAGTGTAGGGGAGAGAGACAGAGAGAGTGTGGGGGAGAGAGACAGAGAGAGTGTGGGGGAGAGAGACAGAGAGAGTGTGGATGAGAGCCAGAGACAGAGAGGGGAGAGAGCCAGAGACAGAGAGGGGAGAGAGCCAGAGACAGAGAGGGGAGAGAGACAGAGAGAGTGTGGGGGAGAGACAGAGAGAGTGTGGGGGAGAGAGACAGAGGGAGTGGAGGGGAGAGAGACAGAGAGAGTAGAGGGGAGAGAGACAGAGAGATTGGAGGGGAGAGAGACAGAGAGAGTGGAGGGGAGAGAGACAGAGAGAGTAAATGTATATGATTGTCGAACACTGCATATATATATATATATATATATATATATATATATATATATATATATATATATATACACACACACCGCTGTACCAAATTTATGTACGTAGTGAAAAGTGCTGCCACGGGTGATCGGATGGTGAGACAATACAATGGAAAAGTGCCCGGGCGCTACCTCAATATGGAATGTGGGGAAAAAATGTATATAGATGTTTTACGACCTTATTGGGGTTTGTTTTCCCCTTAGCTTCGTGGTGCCCTCCTGTGACTCTGACCCCAACAGGATCTATCCAGGACCCTTGATAGTAGTTGGAACACAAAAAAAGAAAGGGGGGGCACAGGTTAAGGGATAGTGGAGGATGTGGATATTCTCTACCAGGTGTCCAATTTGGGTGTATCAATGCCCCAATTGATTATCTGGACTATGATGAAAGGGGGGATAGTATATCAAATGATGTATAAATATCACTTACACGGCCTTGTTCAAGTGCTATTGCCTCAAGGTATCTTTTATTCTTCCTTTTTCTCTCTGGTGTGGATCTCATTCGGTCTTTCTTGCGATCTTCCTTCTTTGGTCTACACGATGTCCTCCTTGCTCTTGCCTCAGTCTGCTCTTGCTCCTAATCCAGATGTTCATAAAAATGAAAAGCCATTAAAATAGCATCCAGTCTGTGAGGGGATTGTTCGAGACTCGTGTGTAGCTCTCTGCATCCGCGTCCAGGTGCAGTGCTACACCTCCGTGGTCTTGTTCCTAGACGGTGGCTGAAATGGACCAAAATGCTTAATCAGTTGAGCAACGCGTTTTGCCCTTTCTTGGGCTTCCTCAGGCTCCGTAGATGGGGCAGGTTAAGATCCAATAGCAATTTATACTGGTGCCAACCTATCCCATTCCTATAAGCATCACACATCTTGTGCATAATTTGGGGATACTTAGCAAGAAAGAATGGGGATACATACACCGAGATAAACCTATTCTACCGTTTTTTTAATTTTTACCCAAAGTTCATAAATGTTTGGAGGCCCCACTAGGGAGGCCAATCATATCAGGGATTGGATCCCTGACCCAAAACCTGTCAGAATACATCGATTTATTTCTTCAAAAATATGCAGTTAATGGTAGATCTTACCTCAAGGACACAACCCAAGTTTTAAATGTATTAACAGAGGTCCAATGGCAAGATGATTTTATATTATCCACTTGCGATGTCAAATCGCTGTATACGTGTATACAACATACAGATGGCATAGGAGCAATAGAAAGAACAATCATAAGAGATACAGCTATTTTAGAGGAGCAACACACTTTTATTTTGGACAGAATAAGTTTCATTCTACGGCACAATGTGTTTTGGTTTAACAACCACTTTTATCTTCAGCTGTGCGGCATGGCTATGGGGACCAGGTTTGCGCCTAGTTATGCTAACATCTTTTTGGCGGATTGGGAGGACAACAACATTTGGTCCAACCATCCATTTGGCGCAAACCTGGTCTCCTGGCATCGCTACATAGACGATGTGCTTTTTATATGGAGAGGAGGAGAGGAGAACCTGAGGGACTTTATTGGGTACATCAATAATAATAATGTCAATCTGGAATTCACATCAGAACACAGCCGGGAAATAATCAATTTCCTAGTTCGCACAATATATATAGAAAACAAGGAAATTCAGACCAAGACTTTTTTCAAACCCACAGATGCCAATAACTATTTACTTACTTCCAGTTGCCCCCACCCAAAATGGCTTAGTAACATCCCTTATGGCCAATTCCGGAGAATTAAAAGAAACTGTATGGATAATAGGGTATTTCAGGAACAAATACACACATAGTTACATAGTTACATAGTAGATGAGGTTGAAAAAAGACTTCCGTCCATCAAGTTCAACCTATGCTAAATTTAGACAACAGATACTTTATCCTATATCTATATTAATTGATCCAGAGGAAGGCAAACAAAAAACCCCATTAAGGGGAAAAATTAATTCCTTCCTGACTCCACGAATTGGCAATCGGATTAATCCCTGGATCAACATCCTTCCCATGTATACTTATTTGGTATATCCCTGTATACCTTTCCGATCTAAAAAGATGTCCAACCTTTCTTTGAACAAATCTATTGTATCTGCCATCACAGTCTCCATGGGTAATGATTCCACATTTTAACTGCCCTTACTGTAAAGAACCCTTTCCTTTGTTGCTGGTGAAATTTCCTTTCCTCCAACCTTAAGGGATGGCCCCAAGTCCTTTGTACTGCCCGTGGGATGAATAGTTCTTTTGAAAGCTCCTGGTATTGTCCCTGAATATATTTGTATATAGTTATCATATCCCCTCTTAGACGCCTCTTTTCTAATGTAAATAAATCTAATTTAGCTAGCCTCTCCTCATAAGTTAGAATGTCCATCCCCTTTATTAATTTGGTGGCTCTTCTCTGCACTCTCTCTAGTTCCATAATGTATTTTCTTAGGATTGATGCCCAAAATTGTACTCCATATTCAAGGTGTGGTCTTACTAATGCTTTATAAAGGGGCATAATTATGTTTACTTCCCTTCCATCCATTGCCCGTTTGATGCAAGATAAGATCTTGTTTGCCTTTGCAGCTACTGCATGACATTGGGCACTATTGCTAAGCCTGCTATCTACAAGCACTCCTAACTCCTTCTCCATCAAGGATTCCCCCAATATATCTCCATTTAATTTGTAAGTCGCCTTTTTATTCTTGTATCCCAAATGCATAACCTTACATTTATCTGTATTAAACCTCATCTGCCATTTACCTGCCCACATTTCCAGTCTCTCCAAGTCCTTCTGAAGAGAAATGACATCCTGCTCTGATTCTATTACCTTACACAATTTAGTATCATCAGCAAAAATGGGAAGGTTACAGGGAAGGTTCTTAGAAAGAGGATATCAGTCTAAACTCATTGACGCAGCAGTAGAGAAAACCAATTTAGTACCACGTAGTGACCTGTTGAAACCGGCAACAAAGACAGAAACCACCAGTTTTAAGACATCATTTATTACAACATATAGCACATATGCAGTCAAAATTCAGGACATCATAAAGAAACACTGGCATGTTGTCCAGATGGATCCCATCCTGAAGGAACATGTCCCCTCGGTGCCTAGGTTGATCTTTAGGAGAGCACCCTTCATCAAATCTAAATTGGCACGAGTGTGTTCAGGAAAGAAGCAACGTCGAGAAACCAACATTGGTTACCCCCACCAATGTTTTTTTTTGGATGCTTCAGCTGCAAAGCCTGTAAACAGGTGTCTAAAGGAGAAAAAGCGGAATTTAGTTCACGTCACTCAGGAAAAATTCAAAATAAAACAGACCCTCAACTGTCGCACCGAATTTGTCGTATATTTGTTGTCATGCCCATGTGGTCTCCAGTACGTGGGCCGTACCTCAAGACCTTTGAGAGTCTGCGTACTGGAGCACATGGGGAATATTCGCAAACAGGTTATGACACACAGTGTCTCAAGACATTTCAGTATATTCCATGAAGGGAATCCTGAAGGCCTCAGTTTCAAGGGAATAGAAAGGGTGGGCACACATTGGCGAGGTGGGGACAGACTATTGAAGCTCTGCCAACGGGAGAACTACTGGATCTATAGATTAAAAACTTTGACCCCCGGGGGTTTGAATATAGACATAGACCTGGGGGCTTTCATTTAGTTTCCAGTAGGTCTCGCCCCCACCGCTGCATGTTTTTGTAACATGACATTAGAGTTTCTTTATTGAAACCGATTTTTATTAAGGAACATTTACATTCCTTTATTTAGCTCCTTCTGACAATACACTCACTTTCAGACAGGTTCGGTTTTTAATAATATTATTTTAATCATCACTAAGTGTCTAATACACTAATTGTAGATTCTGTACCATCATGCACGATATTCAGTGCTGATATGTTTGCACTAAATCCACTTGGGGTCACTCAAAAACTTGCACTTTTAAGGATTATTTTTATTTTATCTTCTTTATTTCTTCGTGTGTATTCACACCTTGTTTTTCCTTTCTCTTCTTTTATATATATTTTCACAGATCATGTCATTTATTCAGTTTTGAGATCATCTTACTAATAGATATCAATATTCATATATATATATTATTGCCATCATGTTATAGTTTTATTTTGATGTACCAGATATTATTTACTAAGGTTATTGTATTTGTCAATATGTTACATGTCTCATGAATAATCACATTAGCACTGTGTAAAATGCTAAGTCTATTTCATAATCATTTTGCACTCTCAGAGTAAGAATGTCACTAGCACTAGCTGCTTCATGTCACAGCCCGTATGTGACTTTAGATATTTGCTACCTTCCTACTAGGAACTGTTACGCCGATGCTCGCCACAAACCGGGACCGGACCGCGGGGCTGAGGTGGGGTTATATAATCACCGACCTGAGTCCACGCAGACTGATCCGGAGTGCGCAGTTCGTAGTCGTACATCGCAGGGTCAGGATTGGAGAAGGCAGCATCGTCGTTATGGAAGCAGGAGTTCGGCAACAGGTAGTCAGGATTTCCCCGCTTCAGCTTAGGAGCGTGAGCGCGGGGGTGGCTTCTGCGCGAGGAGCGGCCTCGGCCCATGACGCCGATCTCAGCAGGAGGAGACAGCAGGCTGGCCGAAGTTCACCGCAGGGCAGCGTCGGGTAGAACCAACGCTTCAGCGCAGAAGTCCAAGGCAGGTCACTGCAAGAGGATCGCAGCAAGCCGCAGGAAAGGAAGGGTAGCCACTGCTAGGAGGGAATGCAGCAGGTACCGGTGCTGGCAACACGCTTCAGCACAGACGTCCCGGGTAGGCCACTGCAGGAGAATAGCAGCAGGCCAGTGCTGGCATCAACGCTTCAGCACAGACGTCCAGGGCAGGCCACTGCAAGGAGATAGCAGCAGGCCGCAGGAAAGGAAGGGTAGCCACTGCTAGGAGGGAATGCAGCAGGTACCGGTGCTGGCAACACGCTTCAGCACAGACGTCCAGGATAGGCCACTACAGGAGAATAGCGGCAGGCCACAGGACAGGAAGGGTAGCTACTGCTAGGAGGGAATGCAGCAGTACCAGTGCTGGCATCAACGCTTCAGCACAGACGTCCAGGGTAGGCCACTGCAAGGAGATAGCAGCAGGCCAGTGCTGGCAACAACGCTTCAGCACAGACGTCCAGGACCAGGCCTCTGGATACTCAGGAACTTGGAAGGTAAGAACGCTAGGAGAGAGGCCTGGGGTGGTTTGTGGCAGAGTCAGTAACATAGAGATATGAATAGTTATGCTCGGCGCTGGTTCAGAGCCAACGCCTAGAATATAAAGGGCGGAGATCCAATCACAGGAGGAGGGTGTGTGAGAATTCCTCCAATGAAGTAGCACAGGGCAAAAGCTGCAATGAGAGGCAGCACCTGTGCCATAGATTGCCAGAGGAAGCCTGCAACTGCACAGGTCTGCAAGGCAAAAGTCAAAGCCAGTAGTGGATTCCTTACAGTACCCCCCCCTTCAGGTGAGACCTCCGGACGAACAAGATCCATCACAGATTTGGGGGACATGGAATTGTTCCTAAACCTCCTTAGGCGAGAGGTGGCGTTGAAAGCCCATAGTTTGTTGGGATTCCTTACAGTACCCCCACCACTGGGTGAGAAGCCTGGGTGAACAGGACCATTCATAGGTCTGGGAGACATTGAGTTGTTCCTGAAGTGTCTCCGGCGAGAATTAGGTCCACAATCCAGATGTACATTGGCGAGTGCCATGAAAGACAGCGGTGGTACTGCAGTTCTTGGTACATGGACAATGGGACCTGAGGGCTCCGGAATGGGAACATCGGAAGGACAGTAGCCAGGTGTCCGGTGCATAGTAATAGTCCAAGAGTACGGGACACAGGACACAGATTGTCGGACAAAAATGGCAGAGGGACCTTCAGAGAAGGCAATGTCTTTGGTGAAATCAGCACGGAGGAAGTTGCGAGAGTCTTTAGCTTCCAAGGAATTCCGGGTGGTGGTTAGCAAGGGAATGGGGCGGGAGGGTTCACTACACACTATTGCAGCGGTACTTTTGATACCAAGCAGGGTTGCTATCCCAAGCAATTTGCGAGAGTCTGTAGCAGTGTGTATGCAACTCTTGGTCATGGTACTGGCAGTTGAAGAAGGATCCGCTTCCTTTGGTTTGTGATCTTTAGAGAGAATGAAATCCGAATTTGTGGCTTTGGCGAAGGACATAATAAGCATGTCTATACCCATAGTGGAACCATAGAGAACAGGAACGGACGCTTCAGGTAAAGCGACGAGGTCCAGTAAGGGTGTCTTCGTCTTAGGGAGAGGCCAATTGCCATACAGAATGGGCACTTTGGGCACCGCACAGAGACCTGCGAGTAAGGAGTCTGTTTGAAAGGTGAGAAAACAGATTTTATCCAAAAAACAAGGCAGGCGGTTACGCGGTGCATCAACCTTAGGGAAAAAAGTCTTGGGGTTAAAGCTGGGTGCCTCCAACACAGAGAAAGAAGACAGAGAACTAGAGCTTGGCTTCGGAGTGGAGGTCCCAGGTACCCAGGTCTCACATGATACTGTGGGAGAAGCAATGCAAATTGTTACTGTTTTAAACATAGGGTCTTTAACATCGGTAGCTCCAGGCACCTTTTTGAGAGGTAACCCTAGTTTTGGGACAGGACAGTCAATAGCAAGTACCCCAAGTATTGTGGAAGACACAGAGAAAAATAAGTCCATTTTAAAGACGGGATCTTCTGAAAAAAGGGAACGTTCCAAATGCGATACCCCTGAGTTCGTGGTAGTAGACATACAGTCAGTAGTGGATACCCCGAATACTGTGGGCGAATCAGCGTAAAACAGTATTATTACAGGAATGGGCATCCCAGACTTTAAGTCATTTTTAATCATCCCGGAGGCTGTGGCATGATCCATGAGAGAAACTGGGGTAAACTCTCCAACAGACACAAGGGATATCTTGCTTGTTACAGAATTGGGTCCCTGAGAATCCCTAGTGAGGGCATCAGACTCCATGGGAGACTTAGTGACAGGGGTTTTGGAACTGATTAAAGGAATTGCAGGTATCACAGATTTAATAGGAGAAATACCTTGCAAAACAGAAATTTTAGTAAAGGTGATAGGCATCACAGATAGGACAGACAGAAGTAAGCTAGGCAAGGTTGCTTCTATAACAGAAGATTTGGCAGCGGCAAAGCTTAACTCAGCGGCTGCTGGAGAACTTTTAACTACAGTGAGAAGGGACTGCAGATTTACAAAGTCAGGGATAAAGGGAGTCTCAAACTTGAAAGCCTGATCCTTCAAAAAGAAGGGCCCTAACTTTAATGGTACTGAGGGAGCAACAGCAGATACGCTGATCTCAGTAGGGGTCACTTGGAAAGGAGCATAATATATACTGTTCGCTTTAAACCCTAGGATTTGAGAAGAGGAGAACTCAGACAGTGCAAGTGGGGTAACCACGCCTGTGCTGGTCTCTGAAGTGGGTATTTGGGAAGGAGTGTCTGGGACATCAGAAACGACAACAGATTCCACGAAAAGGGGTCTATGCTCAGAAGCAGGGGTCTCAGCTCTCTGAGTGACAGACGGGGTGAGTGAAATACCTAGGAGTAGGGATTCTGCGAACAGGTTTAGAGAAACAAACGGCTCCAGAGTACTTTTTACTGGAGCCAGTATTATTGCCGAAAGTTCAGGGGGCATAACCCCGAGAATTTTAGCCGAGTCAGAGGACAAAAGGGGTTGATCCTCTGAGGCTAAGGAGGTATCCCTGACTGACGAACTAAAGGGATCTACCAAGGAAGATTCACAGGGCTGACCTGCAGGGGTTAACATAGGAAAAACCCCAAGGGTTAAATTACTCTGTACCTGAGAATCAGAGCAATAGAAGCTAGTCTCCGAGAGTGGGGTCATAGGGGGTTCTGCCTCTTGCCCTAGGGACCTATCATTAGACTGCGGAATACTAGGGTTAACAGTAGGAACCTCACAGAGCAGACTAGCAGGGGTTAATACAGAAAAAACCTCGGAAACAGAGCTTAGAATTTTTGGTTTAGGAAAAGAGGGCAAACAGGACTCATTCTCTGGTGCTAGGGAAGACACACTGACCTGGGGACTGCAGGGATTTACAGTGGGGAACGCATAAGCCTGACTAGCAGGGGTTAAGACCGAAATAACCTCAGGGACAGAACTTAGGGAGGTTAACTCAGGATTAGGGAGCGTGGCAGCTTCTTCCTTAGCGGGCAGCGACAGAGAAATGGTTTGACCATTCTTAGGAGAGAGAGGTAACCCCACAGGTTTAGTAACAGGACTGGTAGCACAGAGAATCTGCCAAGCAGCAGCATAGCTGGCAAGGAGGGGATCCTGTTCTATTATGTGAGTGTCTAGTGTTGAGGAAAATACATGGAGTGTATCTTGAGACTGAGCCAACATGAGGAGGGCGCTCTGTTCTACTAGATGAATGTCCAGTGATGAGGCCAGGGCATAGATTGCCTCTTGGGCGTCGGCCAGTTCCAAAGGGTACACGTTATCCCAGGTTAAAGGGGAATCAGTAGAGCGAATACAAGCAGCTAGAGACTGTTTTAAGTTCAGGATGCAGTAAGCCTTAATAAAGAGATCACAACGGCATTGTCTTTGCAAAGGGGTTAAACCTTCATACGTCCACAGTTCATCAACCAGGGGTAGTACTTCACACAAATACTGGCCTTCATAGTGGGACTGATACGCAGGACGGGACATAACTTCAGTTGGAAAATTGCCATCCCCCGCCACGGCGCGGTCCGGTTTTAACGGGCCGAGCATACTGTTACGCCGATGCTCGCCACAAACCGGGACCGGACCGCGGGGCTGAGGTGGGGTTATATAATCACCGACCTGAGTCCACGCAGACTGATCCGGAGTGCGCAGTTCGTAGTCGTACATCGCAGGGTCAGGATTGGAGAAGGCAGCATCGTCGTTATGGAAGCAGGAGTTCGGCAACAGGTAGTCAGGATTTCCCCGCTTCAGCTTAGGAGCGTGAGCGCGGGGGTGGCTTCTGCGCGAGGAGCGGCCTCGGCCCATGACGCCGATCTCAGCAGGAGGAGACAGCAGGCTGGCCGAAGTTCACCGCAGGGCAGCGTCGGGTAGAACCAACGCTTCAGCGCAGAAGTCCAAGGCAGGTCACTGCAAGAGGATCGCAGCAAGCCGCAGGAAAGGAAGGGTAGCCACTGCTAGGAGGGAATGCAGCAGGTACCGGTGCTGGCAACACGCTTCAGCACAGACGTCCCGGGTAGGCCACTGCAGGAGAATAGCAGCAGGCCAGTGCTGGCATCAACGCTTCAGCACAGACGTCCAGGGCAGGCCACTGCAAGGAGATAGCAGCAGGCCGCAGGAAAGGAAGGGTAGCCACTGCTAGGAGGGAATGCAGCAGGTACCGGTGCTGGCAACACGCTTCAGCACAGACGTCCAGGATAGGCCACTACAGGAGAATAGCGGCAGGCCACAGGACAGGAAGGGTAGCTACTGCTAGGAGGGAATGCAGCAGTACCAGTGCTGGCATCAACGCTTCAGCACAGACGTCCAGGGTAGGCCACTGCAAGGAGATAGCAGCAGGCCAGTGCTGGCAACAACGCTTCAGCACAGACGTCCAGGACCAGGCCTCTGGATACTCAGGAACTTGGAAGGTAAGAACGCTAGGAGAGAGGCCTGGGGTGGTTTGTGGCAGAGTCAGTAACATAGAGATATGAATAGTTATGCTCGGCGCTGGTTCAGAGCCAACGCCTAGAATATAAAGGGCGGAGATCCAATCACAGGAGGAGGGTGTGTGAGAATTCCTCCAATGAAGTAGCACAGGGCAAAAGCTGCAATGAGAGGCAGCACCTGTGCCATAGATTGCCAGAGGAAGCCTGCAACTGCACAGGTCTGCAAGGCAAAAGTCAAAGCCAGTAGTGGATTCCTTACAGGAACTTAATTTTAGTTTTAATCACAGATTCACCTTATATTTATAACATATATTCACTTTCTTGCATTTTATTGTATTTGTTTAAATGTACTGTATGTCTGTACCATGTCAGCTTATTATATGTATTTTTGATAGCTATTTCTTTCTAGAGATATATTCCCCTATGTTTTTATCAACACAAATTAAATACTGTTAAATTCAAGTCACCGTGACTTTAAATATGCACAGCCCTATTCTAACCATTGGGACTGCGCACAAAGCTTTTATCAGTTTAAATTATGCACAAGATGTGTGATGCTTATAGGAAGTCATGGGATAGGTTGGCACCAGTATAAATTGCTATTGGATCTTAACCTGCCCCCTCTACGGAGCCTGAGGAAGCCCAAGAAAGGGCGAAATGCGTTGCTCAACTGTTTAAGCATTTTGGACCATTTCAGCCACCGTCTAGGAACAAGACCACGGAAGTGTAGCACTGCACCCGGACGCGGATGCAGAGAGCTACACACAACGAGTCTCGAACAATCAAATCACAGACTGGCTGCTATTTGTATGTCCTTACTTCATTTTGATGAACATCTGGATTAGGAGCAAGAGCAGACTGAGGCAAGAGCAAAGAGGACATTGTGAAGACCAAAGAAGGAAGATCGCAAGAAAGACTGAATGAGATCCACACCAGAGGGGAAAAGGAAGAATAAAAGATACCTTGAGGCAATAGAACTTGAACAAGGCTGTGTGTTGATGAGAGCCAGAGAGAGTGTGGATGAGAGCCAGAGACAGAGAGGGGAGAGAGCCAGAGACAGAGAGGGGAGAGAGACTGAGACAGAGAGGGGAGAGAGACAGAGAAAGAGAGGGGAGAGAGACAGAGACAGAGAGGGGAGAGAGACAGAGACAGAGAGGGGAGAGAGACAGAGACAGAGAGGGGAGAGAGACAGAGACAGAGAGGGGAGAGAGACAGAGAGGGGAGAGAGACAGAGTGGGGAGAGAGACAGAGTGGGGAGAGAGACAGACAGGGGAGAGAGACAGACAGGGGAGAGAGACGAGACTCACACCCCCCCATATACACACACACACACACTCCCATATACACACACTCCCATATATATGCACACACACACACACTCTCTCACTCTACACACACGGGGGGGTCGGAAGAGAGGAAAGCCCATGACCAGCACCACCACCACCCCGCTACCCCCCCCCCCCCGCACGGGCATGAAGCTATTGGGCGGGCAGGCTGGAATTTCCCCCCTCCCCCCCCCCCCTTACCTCACTCGGCGTAGTGGAAGCTTTGGGGAGGCAGGGTGGGAGGCACGTGGCGAGGTGTTCCCCAGCGGGTGCCCCAGGGGACAGTCAGCCCAGCCGTGGCCACCACTGCCCTGCTCCCCTCGCCGGCATGTCCTGCAGTGCAAGGCCAAGCAGCTTTGCAGGCTGCTTCTTCCCCCCAGCAAGCGGTGGCATGAAGCTCGTGGGTGGGGCAGGCCGACATTCCTCCCCCCCCCCCACCTCATGCGGCGGCTGCGCCGTCATGAAGCTAGCTGGCGGGCATATTTTAAGTTTTGGGAAGACGGGCGGGAGGGAGGCACGTGGCGAGGGCCCCCCGCGTACGCCAACCGTGCTGCAGCAGTGGGGACCTCCCGCCCCGGGCAGTGATCGGTGGATCAAGGGGAGGGGAAGGGGACAGGAGCAGGGGAAGGGGAAAGGAGCAGGGGACAGGAGCAGGGGACAGGAGCAGGGGACAGGAGCAGGGGACAGCAGAGCTAATGCGGAGGCGCAGAGGGCAGGAGCAGAGGGCCACTGTGGGGAGTGGGGACCCGGGGGATCGCAGGTTGTCTTGCAGGAGGCAGGGAAGGAGCAGAAGGGCCGCAGCATGGAGAGATTGGAGAGTACTTACCGTCCAACAGAGCTCCAGGCAAAAGAATGGCCGCTCTTTGGGGGCGGGCTCATATAGAGCCTGGCCGCGCGCCCACAAAGCCTGGGAGCACGTGCCAATCAGCTGTCAGGTAGGGAGAGTTTTTTTTTTTTTTTTTCAGCGCCAGCAGGGAAAATTTCAGCGCGAGCAGGGAAATTTAAAAAAACACACACGTGTGCTGCTTGGGCCAATATTTACTTGCCCGGAGGTTAAATCCACTCTCCACGGGCGTGTAAATGTATAGCATTGTCGAACACTGTCTATAGGAATACCCCCTACTGGTGGGCTAAGCTCTATATGACTGATTAGTACAAATCAGATAACAGGTTATAAACAAAAAGAAAAACCGGCGCCTTACAAGTCCAATTTGTGATTATGGAAGTCCAATTGGTGAAGGAAAGTGTCCCAATGATTAGACCTTTCAGATCTTTGAATACAAGATGGTCTGATGTGGCTTCCGCCGTGCGTTCAAGTGATATGTGAAAAAAACACAAAGAGAATTATAGTGCAATATGCCAACACATGTCACTCTAAAACTGACATGCATGCCAATACAAACAAAACATTTAAGGCAGACAATACAGACCAAGACACTACCCAACAAACAGGACAAACAATAGCAAGGCTGAAATTGCTAAAAGCTAATTTAATAAAAGATAAAACAACATAAATGGTAGTTATGCGGATGAGAGACCGCCGGTCCGTATGGTGTAAAACCGGGACCCTACTCATGAGATTTCAGAAATAAGCAGGCAATGAAAGTCGGTCGTGAAATGGAACAGTTTCTCCTTCTGGTCACACTATGGAGCGTTTTTTGTAAACTCTCCTGTAGTTCCCCGCGTCTCTGGGGCGGATGCTCCGTCACTGGGAGGCGGACCTTGTGGTTGAGTACTCCTTCCCTCTCCGACTCGCGTCTTCCGCGTCACTCTCGTCACTCCGTCGAAAAAAGCGCTCGACTTCCCTACGCGTTTCGTGCGCTTGTGCACACTTCCTCAGGGGATAATAATAATGTTGATAGTTCGTGGTATATATATCTTTGCAGTGAATCTGATTGGCTACTCACGAGTAAAAAATTAACACAGCAATTACCACGATTGATACATTGATCGATTCTAACAACATTTCAACAGCCTAACAATACACATAAACAGTTAAAAACAATACAAAATACAATTAACAGGAAACAAAAAAACAAACAAAATTTTTTGGACGGAGACGAGAACTCAGTTCGGTCACAGTATATATCAAGTTCTCCTCATTTACAAAAAAGCCCCCAAGTCGAAGTCTATATTCAGGACTATTGGAGAAAGTGTCTTAAGTTCATAAATCCAGTATGCCTCTCGCATACTGGTCTGTTCTAATCTGTTGCCACCTCTCCAATTGGCCCGAACAACCTCAATTGCTTGGCATAGCAATCCTGTAGGATTTTTATTATGACACATGAGAAAATGATGCGAGACACTATGAGTGACCAATCCCTTCCTGATGTTATATATGTGCTCATGTATTCTCCTCTGAAATGTTCTCCCTGTTCTGCCTATATACTGCAAGCCACAAGGGCATTGAAGCAAGTATATAACGAACATTGAATGACAATTAATGAATGACTTAATCGGATAAGATTTTGGGTTACATTGGATTTGAATGATTTAGCATTGCAGCTGTACGAGCATGCTACACATTTAGCACATGTAAAAAAGCCTTTATTACTCCCAACCTGTTTCTGCCTAAGATGATTCAATGGGCAGCTTAGGGCCAATTTTGATTTTAAATTAATGGCCTTAGTTAATATAATATTTGGTTTGAGGGGAAGAATTTCAGCCAATGTGTTATCTCTAAGTAGAATTGGCCAATATTTATTTATAATCTGTCTTATTTTAGGTGCCATCTCGTTAAATTGAGTAATAAACAAAACTGTATGATTGTACTTGTTCACCTTGTCTTCTTTCTTATATTCAAGTAATGTGTCCCTTTCTATACTGTTGACCTGTTTTAGAGCTTCATCTAAGAGATTCTCAGAATACTTTCTCTCAATAAATTTGCATTTTAACTCTTTAGCCTGAACTTCGAATATCTCCTTATCGGCGCAGTTACGTTTAAGACGCACCAGTTGACCCTTTGGAATATTCCTTAGCCATTGAGGGTTATGTTGACTGTCTGCCCCTAGGTAGTTATTGGCTTGTAGTGGGTTAAAGAATGTTTTCGTATGAAGTGTATTGTTATTTACATATATATGAAGGTCTAAAAAATGTATGTGATCTATAATGTGATGACATGTGAATTTTAAATTTCTATCGTTACAATTCAAATATGTGAAAAAAGTGTCAAGCGAAGCCTGACTGCCTGACCAGACAAACACCACATCATCGATGTAGCACTTCCAGAGCACCAGGTTTGCCCCAAGGGGACAGTTGTTCCAGATGTAATCTTCTTCCCAACTGTCCATAAATAAGTTTGCATAACTTGGGGCAAACCTGGTGCCCATAGCAGTGCCGCATACTTGAATAAAATAATGTGAATTAAATGTGAAATAATTATGTGTTAAAATAAAACGAATACTATCCACCAAAAAAATATTTTTAGCTAGTGAAAGATTGCATTCTGTTTCCAACCTGCGAGACACTGCTCTGCAGCCCAGCTCATGATTAATTACAGTATATAAAGATGTTACATCTGCTGTTACCAGTATATAACCGGGCTGCCATTCCAACCCTCTCAGGATTTGCAATATATGAGTCGTGTCTCGCAAATAGGATTTAACACAAGTGACAATCGGCTGGAGGTGGTGATCGATAAATTGAGATAAATTAGATGATAAAGATGATATTACTGAAATAATAGGTCTCCCCGGAGGTGAAGTTAAGTGCTTGTGAATTTTAGGTATGAAATAAAATAAAGGGGTGCGCGGAAATTGAATATATAAATAATCCATCTCTTCTTGGGTGATAGCCCCACTATTCAAACCAGTAGTAAGCATATTTTTGAATTCTACCTTGAATTGTTCCAAGGGGTCATTTATAAGGGGGAGGTATGTGGCTGTATCTTCTAATACTCTCATGGACTCCTGCATATAGTAACACTTGTCCATCAACACTATACCTCCCCCCTTATCTGCAGATTTAATGACTATAGAGTCATTATTCTCCAATCCTTGTAATGTTTCTTTTTCCTGAATATTAAAATTATCGTGTCTGATTTTGTATGTCCGACTTGATTTTTCTAGATCCATAGTGACCATCTCTACAAATGAACTGACCAGATGTCCTTGTGAGAATTTAGGGTAAAATGTGGATTTCTTTTTGAAACTTTTTTGTGGAAACTTTTTTGTGGAGAGTTATTAGAACTAGTCACTTCTCCATTCAAATTAGTTTGATTGGATATAGCGTCACGGGCAAAACTTGAAAATGAGCTTCATGGGGTTCTCTGTGTTGTTTAACTTGAAAATAGACTATCCTGGTTTGTATACAGGTGTTTCAGTTCCATTTTAATTGTCATATTATACTGCTTCAGCAGAATTCACGACATCCTATATTAAACTGCCAAATTATACACAAAATGGATTATACAAAACAAAATGGAGTCTAGCTACACAAGATGGAATCTGAATTTTTTCCACTGCTTCCATGTTGCCTTCATGCTAACTCCATTGTGTCCATTGTACTGTGTATGGCTTTATATTAACTGCTCTACTGAGAGCCATAGTAATGGGCATATTTGTGGGAGCCACAGATGCAGGAGCAATCTTCTATGTTTCTAACAAATAGGGCATGGGTGTTGTAGGAGAGAACCAAGAGGAACCAGGTGAAAAAGTTCTAAGAAAAAATTGTAGGATTATCAGGCTAGATCATGTCTATGTGGAGAGAAAAAGTGAAGAGGGAGTAAATAGCGTGACAGATTAAACAGATGAAGAATATAAAGTTATGGTTAGGAAATAACCATGAGAGAGTCCAGTGTTTGAAGAGGTATAACCTGAGGTCCTTGCATGACCCAGGGACATCTACTTTCCCTCTCTCCACCCCGCTCACCTCAAAACTATATTAACCATAAAATAAAAACACAGACAAGTGAAGTGGTGAAAAAGGCCACATCATTATTTATTTACTTAGCTTACACTTATAATCATAGCTAAAAACCCAGGACCTTTTCCAATCCAACACAAAATCTCTTGCCTCTAGGCCAAGAGGTAGATCAAAATTGAACCTCCATATTAAAACCCATGAGGAAGACTGACCTTGAGCACTGCCTATCAGCCAAGTGCCCTTGGGGAGTAGCACCAAGATCTAGCTGACACTGGGAGCGTGAACCCCGCCATTCATCTCAAGATCATTGTTCTGTGGGCTCACAGTGGGAAATGTATTCTGGGAGAGTGTACCCCATCATCATTCACATATCTGTTCTAAGTGCTGAGTTCTAAGATGGTGGACACCACATATTCGTCTGTTCTACCGTTCTAAAATTGCGCTCCCGCGACGAAAACGGGACCACATTGGCTGCAGTTCACAACTTGCAAAAGTTTGTAAATCCTGTTGCAAGCTTTCAGCACCAAGCTTGGGCACCACCCCTCAAAGTGACTGGCTCAGCCAGAGCCATGTCACCACCTCCTTGTTACGCCGGTGCTGCCCGCAGACTAGACCCGTCCCCTGTGCTGAGGTGGGACGTAGGGATACACGCACCCGCAGCAAAGGGAGCGCGTCCGGAGTGTGGTGTTAGTGTTGCCAGGCCAGGTATAGTAATGAAGACAATACTTGCCGGTACCGGTACTAGAGGAGGAGTAGTTATTGCCGTTGCCAGGATCAGGGATAGGAGAGTTGCGGATGATCGAAGGTATAAGCCGTGTTACAGGGATGCCAGAAGTTACGAAGTCCAAGTAGAGCTGAAGTCGAGAGCCAGAGGGGGTAGTCGTCCAATCCGCGTCTATACCTGAGGAGTCACTGAGAGAGTAGTCAAATGCTTCCATACAGAGACTATGTCGAGCGACGAGTGATGGGAAGCACAGGCATAATAAAGCTGGACAGGCCAATGGGAAAAGGGGGCAGGCCTGGAGGACTGCAAGGAGTCTTCCCTGATAGGAGGGAGGTGTTACAGCCCAGCTGAGTGTAATCCTTGATTTGCATGGAACTGTGTGATGCTTGGGGGCGACGCCTCACTGCAGGAGCAGTGGTTAAAAGTGCTCTGTTAGGCGTGTGCTCTGTAAGCTGGGAATGCATGCACATAACGTCTGGGGCTGGCGTGCGTGTAGGTGTGCGTGCAGGAGGGCGTGGGCGTGCCTGGCGCTGAGCAGAGGAATCGCCGAGGGGAGTGATCCCGCGACGGTGGCAGGGGCGAGGAGCCGTGGAGGCCGGTAAGGCAGGATTGTTTTGTGTGTCCAGGGGCTCCCTGCGGAGAGGGAGTGCTCCGTGTGGGAAGCGAGGAGAACGCCGATTCCTGACAGTACCCCCCTCTTCAGGAACGGCCTCAGGACGGTCCAAGAACGGTTTCTCTGGAAACTTTTTCCTGAAGGACTTAAGAAGGGCCGGGGCATGAATGTCCTTTGAAGGTACCCAGGATCTCTCTTCAGGGCCAAAGCCCTTCCACTGCACCAAGAACTGGAGCTGACCCCTGGATAGGCGAGAATTCAAAAGAGAGTGAACTTCGTATTCCTCGTTATTTTGTACAGTAATGGGATCCGGTTTACGAGTCTGATCCAGAAAGAAGTGACTGGAGATGAATGGTTTTAAGAGGGACACATGAAAGACATTGGGAATCTTCATACTGGGTGGTAGTTGGAGCCGGAATGCCACAGGATTGATTTGTTCACAAATAGGGAAGGGTCCCAGGAACTTAGGTGCCAGTTTAGGAGATGGTACCTTGAGGTGGATATTCCTAGAGGAGAGCCATACCAAATCCCCTGGTTTGTAACTGGGCGCCGAACGACGACGACGACGATCGGCCTGTAGTTTCGATCTGCGGGAGGAGTTGAGAAGGGTAGACTGAATCCTGGACCATGCGGTTTGGAGGGAAGAAATGCGTTCATCTACGGCTGGTACTCCAGAAGGAATGTTGAGGATGGGAAGACAGGGAGGGTGGAACCCGTAATTTATAAAGAAGGGTGACTCCCGGGTGGACTCGTTTTTTGCAGAATTGACGGCATACTCTGCCCAAGAGAGGAGTTGAGCCCAATCATCCTGGAAATCGGATATAAAACATCTCAGGTAATTCTCCAGGGATTGATTGATTCTCTCCGTTTGTCCATTGGACTGAGGATGATAGGCGGAAGAGAAGGAAGAAGAGATGCCCAATCTCTTCGTGAAAGCTCTCCAAAATTTGGATACGAACTGAGAACCTCTGTCAGAAACAATGGACGAAGGGATCCCATAAATCCGAAAAATCTGCTCCGTAAAGATATCAGCAAGGGCGGGGGAGGTGGGTAATCCTTTAAGTGGAATGAAATGGGACATCTTCGAGAACCTGTCCACGACCACCAAGATAGTGTTCATTCCTCTGGACCTGGGCAACTCCACGATGAAGTCCATAGAAATGTGGGACCAGGGGCGGTCGGGAACTGGAAGGGGTAACAGAAAACCCTGAGGCTTTTGATGGAGAGTCTTGCTTTGAGCGCACGTGGGGCATGCGCGGGTAAACTCCAGAATATCTTGAGACATCCTTGGCCACCAGAAATTCCAACGAATGAGATCAGTAGTCTTCTTAAAACCTGGATGACCTGCAGATTTAGAGGAATGACCCCAAGACCGGACCTCTGGAACAAATTTGGATGGTACAAAGAGTTTGTTGTTGGGAACGACCAAGTCCTTGGGAATGCGTCTCTTGGAGTGCAAAATCTTGTCAAGATTCTTGAAAGTAGTCGTGGCGAGAATCCTTTCATTTGGAAGGATAGTCTCCAACGATTCCTCTGGCCTCTCTTCAGAAGAATGTATACGGGAGAGTGCGTCTGCCTTTACGTTCTTGGTCCCGGGAATATAGGACAGGTGAAAATCGAATCGAGGAAAAAAAAGAGCCCAACGAGCCTGTCGTGGACCAAGGCGTCGAGCGTTCTCTATGTAAAGAAGGTTCTTGTGGTCCGTGAGAATAGTAAACGGCTCTTTTGACCCCTCCAGCAGGTGTCTCCACTCTTGAAGAGCCATCTTCACGGCCAGAAGTTCCCTGTTACCCACGTCATAGTTCCTCTCGGCAGACGAGAATTTCTTGGAAAAATATGCACAGGGATGTAACTTATCTTGGGGCGTGGGTCTCTGGGAAAGAACGGCACCAGCGCCGCAATCAGAAGCGTCGACCTCCAGGACGAAGGGAAGTTCGATGTTGGGATGACGGAGAATAGGTGCGGATATAAAGGCTTCCTTGAGTGTCTCGAAGGCGGAGATGGCCTCGGGTGACCAAGCAGAAGGATCAGCTTCTTTTTTGGTGAGCGCAGTGAGGGGTGCAAACAATGGTGGAAAAACTCCGTATAAACTTACGATAGTAATTAGCGAACCCTAAAAAACATTGTATGGCCTTGAGAGAGTTGGGTCTTGGCCATTCAGTGACTGCTTGAAGTTTACCGGAGTCCATCATAAACCCCTCATCGGAAATGATATACCCCAGGAACGGAGTAGAGGTCGTATGAAAGGTACACTTCTCCAGTTTGGCGTACAAATGGTGTTCACGGAGACGGGAAAGGACGTATGAGGTGTGGCGTATATGGTCCTGGAGATCTTTGGAAAAAATCAGGATATCATCCAAGTATACAATAACAAAAATATTGAGTACCTTACGAAAGACGTTGTTGATGAAATCCTGGAAGACAGCGGGAGCATTACATAAGCCGAAAGGCATTACTAGATATTCGTAGTGTCCACTACGCGTGTTGAAGGCCGTCTTCCATTCATCCCCCTTCCTGATGCGCACAAGGTTATAGGCACCACGTAGATCCAACTTGAAAAAAATCTTGGCCCCCTGTAATTTATCGAACAGTTCGGTAATAAGGGGAAGGGGGTAACGATTCTTAATAGTGATGTGGTTTAAACCCCTGTAGTCGATGCAAGGCCTCAACGACCCGTCCTTTTTCTTGACGAAGAAAAACCCAGCCCCTGCTGGGGAATTGGAGTGACGAATACAGCCTTTCTTGAGATTCTCCTGGATATATTCATCCATAGCGTGAGATTCTGGTAACGACAAGGGGTAGGTCTTGGACTTGGGTAGGGAGTAACCTGGAACTAGATCGATCGGACAATCGTAAGTCCTGTGTGGCGGCAAGAGGTCTGACTGTACCTTATTGAAAACGTCCCGGAATTGATGGTAAACGGAAGGTAGAATAACTTCGGGAACAGAGGTATTGGCCAGCAGTTGATGAGTCTCGCCTGACCTCGGCCTCCAGGAAATGGGGGCAGAGGAAGTCCAGTCAATGAGAGGATTGTTAAGCTGTAGCCAAGGAAGACCAAGGGTGATGGGTATCCCAGGAGCGTGAATGGCATCGAGAACTAAGATCTCCTTGTGCAGATGTGAGGACAGAAGCAAGGGAGCCGTCTCTAAGGAGATGTGGGCCGGGGTAAGAGGACGTCCATCGATACCGACGAGTGCGATGGGAACCTTCTTTCTCACGAGTGGTATGCGGTTTAACCTGGCGAATTCAAGATCCACAAAGTTTCCTCCAGCTCCTGAGTCAATGAAAGCGGCGGTAGAAGTCTTGAACTTATCGCCTGAAAGGGAGACTGGAAATGTAAGTTTCTTAGGGAGTTCACCTTTAGAAAGGGGATGTGGAGACATTACACCCAGAGAGAGCCCCTCTGTACTCACTGGGTGTTTCCGTCCCGGACGCAGTGGACACTCCCGAACCAGATGTTCCATAGATCCGCAGTAGAAACACAATCCCCCGGCGTGGCGGAACTGCCGTATCGGTGTGCGGATGCGTTGTACCCCCAATTGCATTGGCTCTGGCAACTCCAGTGCAGGAGTGTTGCTGGGAGTACTGGAGAACAGAACTTGAAAGTTATGGACGCGAGTGCGCTGACGCTCTGAGCGGCGTACCTGGATACGTTGATCCACTTGGACAGCCAAATCAATGAGGACCTCCAATTGATCCGGCCTGGATTGGCGAGAGAGTTCATCCTTGATGGGATCTACCAGGCCTTGCCAGAACACGGAGACGATAGCCTCTTATCCCCAGTTAGTCTCGGCTGCTAGAGTCCGGAATTCCACAGCATACTGCGTCACCATTCGCCGTCCCTGAGTGATCTGGAGGAGAGAAACAGATGCCATCTCCCGACGAGCGGAAGAATCGAATACTTGTTGAAACTCGGCTTTAAATGCCGGGTAATCTTGGGTAAGGTCAGAACGTCGCTCCCAAACCGGGGAAGCCCAAGCCAGGGCGCTGCCAGTGAGGAGGTTATAAATGTAGGCTACCTTCTTGCGATCAGTATTGTAGAGATGGGGAGCCATTTCAAACTGCACCTCACACTGGTTTAGGAAACCCCTACAATCTTGCGGTTCACCTGCATAAGGCTTGGGGGGAGGAATGCTTACATCTGAGCTGCTAACTGCGCTTGCGGAGTGAGGGCTTACATCTGGCGGGGTCGCGTCGGTACCCTGTCTGAGAGTACTGCGACCTGGCGTGTAAGTGTCACAATTTGATCCTCCATGGCCTGGTTATGCTGAAGCAGATTAGAGAGAGACTGTTGAAGTTCGGTCTGGTCTCCATCTTGTGGGCTCGACATAATGTTACGCCGGTGCTGCCCGCAGACCAGACCCGTCCCCTGTGCTGAGGTGGGACGTAGGGATACATGCACCCGCAGCAAAGGGAGCGCGTCCAGAGTGTGGTATTAGTGTTGCCAGGCCAGGTATAGTAATGAAGACAATACTTGCCGGTACCGGTAGTAGAGGAGGAGTAGTTATTGCCGTTGCCAGGATCAGGGATAGGAGAGTTGCGGATGATCGAAGGTATAAGCCGTGTTACAGGGATGCCAGAAGTTACGAAGTCCAAGTAGAGCTGAAGTCGAGAGCCAGAGGGGGTAGTCGTCCAATCCGCGTCTATACCTGAGGAGTCACTGAGAGAGTAGTCAAATGCTTCCATACAGAGACTATGTCGAGCGACGAGTGATGGGAAACACAGGCATAATAAAGCTGGGCAGGCCAATGGGAAAAGGGGGCAGGCCTGGAGGACTGCAAGGAGTCTTCCCTGATAGGAGGGAGGTGTTACAGCCCAGCTGAGTGTAATCCTTGATTTGCATGGAACTGTGTGATGCTTGGGGGCGACGCCTCACTGCAGGAGCAGTGGTTAAAAGTGCTCTGTTAGGCGTGTGCTCTGTAAGCTGGGAATGCATGCACATAACGTCTGGGGCTGACGTGCGTGTAGGTGTGCGTGCAAGAGGGCGTGGGCGCGCCCGGCGCTGAGCAGAGGAATCGCCAAGGGGAGTGATCCCGCGACGGCGGCATGGGCGAGGAGCCGTGGAGGCCGGTAAGGCAGGATTGTTTTGTGTGTCCAGGGGCTCCCTGCGGAGAGGGAGTGCTCCGTGTGGGAAGTGAGGAGAACGCCGATTCCTGACACTCCTCAGCACCGCCCTTCCTTAATTCCACCCAGGTGAGGGGCCAGCACGATTACCAGCCAATGGGAGCCTTCCTCTACTCTGGGAGGAGTCCCTGTATTGTTGCACCTAACTCAGTTCCACTGAGCTTAGCTGGAAAGAAGAAATCTTTGCACAATCTCTATCCACTACCTCATGTCTGTTCACTTAGACCTGGAAACTATGGAAGCCAACAACTACAACCTCCCTGGCGGTTTCCTAGTAGAGCGCTTCCAGGGCAAGACACATTTGAGATGCCCATGCTGTCGGCAACCTGGAGGCGATCCTAGCCTTCAAGCGCGGTGCCAGCACTGTGGCACCTTCTACATGCAGCCTGCTAGCTCTGAGAATTCTGCACGGAGCACCTCTATCTTCGGTGTGGGTGCACCGGATGGTGTGGATCCTGCCGTGCATCCACCTACTGCCGAAGCTATCATGGGCTTATGTGCACTGACCATTGTGCCCGGATGCCCAAGTGGTCCGGTGCCACCTGTAGCTGTATCCGACCCCCAGGCTGTGGAGGATGCCATAGGCCTGGGTGCCCTGCATCCTATCACAAGAGGTGCCAGAGTATCGGTGTCTTGTTCCAGCCCTTCCAAGATGCTGTCAGAGGTGGATCCTGTGGGTGAGTGGACCGCCACAGTGTGTTGCGTGCGGTTCCCCAGGCTGACCAGGAACAGGCAAGCTCCATACACTTGGTCGCCCGGCGAGCGAATAGCCACAACATCATGTCCTGGCGGAGGTCTCCCCATCCAGATCCAAAGAAGATGACAAATGCCATGCTGAACCTGTGGAGAGAAGATCATCTCTTACCGGTGTTCTGCGGCAGCGATCCAGGTCGGAGTCGTCCATCAGGAAGGCTGTGGTGACACCACAGCTCTGGAGACGTCCTGCACCTGCGGAGGATGACGTCACGATAAAGACCTTGCCACCTGTGGAACCAGATGGCGTCCCTTACCTGCGGATGGGTGAGACTCCTGCTGCTTACCTCCAACAGGATCCTGTTGCAGTCTACCCAGACGCGGAGCAGCCAGACGGGCCCTGTTTGGTGTGTTGCGGGGTGACGTATTTCCGGTCCAGCCAGATGTGACGTCATCACTGCCGCCGAAACTCGAGCCAGCCGGGCGCTTTCGCGAGATGGTCACTGCCTTCTGACATCACCAAGATGGCATCCGCTGAGTCCCCGGAAGTTCCTGAGCCGCCTCCGGCTCCAACGGTGGCGAGGCCGGGACTCTTATCAAGGGACGCACCGTGCTATGTGGCCCAGTGCTACGTAAAGGGTCACCGAGTCCTTGACACTACCTTGCCAGTGTTTCTACGAGGCCGTAGTAAGCCGGCTTTATATGGACAGGCCATGGACTTGGTTAGGTCCCCACCACCGGCCCTGCCCAGTTCTGCCCCTGCCCATACCACTGCTATCACTTCCCCTCCTGTTGCATTTGTCCTGTCACGCTTCCCTGAGGATGATGTGTCCCCTGGATAGTCCCTCTGAGGATTCGGAGGGTGACATTCCTGTAGCTTGCTGTGTAAAAAGATCTACATCTAGGGGATCTTTTCAGTCTTTTAGAGAGTAAACCCGGTCACAATCCCAGCAGTCCAGTACATCTGATGTGTCATCTCAAGGGTGTTCCACCTCATATATCTGAACCTTTGTCCGGGAAACCCCTCAAGTGATGGGACCCCATGTTGTGTGGTTATGTCCCTACTATGAACAGGACAATAGAAAAAATACTGTGAAGAAGGTGGTCACTGCTCACCGATCAGAAGAAGAAACCAAGTGCAAATAAAAATAAGTTATTTATTCAACCAAAAAATAAACATACACGGAGCCAGGAACTCTGACTCGTTTCGTCTTTGCAAAAGCACTTTATCAAAGAGTACTCTTTGATAAAGTCCTTTTGCAAGGACGAAACGCGTCAGAGTTCCTGGCTCCGTGTATGTTTATTTCTTGGATGAATAAATTACTTATTTTTATTTGCGCTTGGTTCCTTCTGATCGGTGAGCAGTGACCGCCTTCTTCACAGTATTTTTTCTATTGATTTCATTTACCGGCTGGAGCACGCCGTTACAGTGTTGGATCGGGGCTTTTCTCAGCTATCAGCAACATTTGGCAGACATGGAGAACATTTTGTGAGTACCTGCCAGCTGATCCGTTAAGTGTGGGACACAGGGGTTTCATGCTTTTATATACCAACGAAAGTTAAGAAGATTTACTATATGTCATTATATGGTTTTTTATTGGTATTGACGGAGCATCGTTTTTTGGAGGTTTATTCCTCTATTTGTCCATTTATGAACAGGACAGGACAAGGTTTGTATTGGTCAACGGTCAACGGTCCTACAGTTGATTATTGTTGGGAGGAAGGCAAATCTCTCCTGAGGATGAGGCCGAGGCTCTGCATACTGTAAGAGGCCGGGAGAAATTAGCCTTGGCGTCCGAATACCTAAGGGCCCCTCTATATTATATCAAGAGGTGGGTCCCAATGACCTAGGGATTTGGGTACTACCTGGCCAAGGAGCTGGCCAGAAAAACATATGATTGTGCCGGGCAGATAGAGCCATTAAGAACCGGTAAAGGTTATCTCATGGCTATGATTTCCCATGTGTTCCAGGAGATAGATGACAACAGGCATGATTGGCTGATAACTGTTACAGAATATCTCCATGCTAAGACCAGCTACAAGGAATTTGTGACAGAGTCTCGCATATGTGCTATTTTGAGGGAATGGATTACTGGGACCAGTATTTTCAAAGATAGAGTAGAGGTTCGCCAGGACACTGGTGGGCCCAAAGTTTATTATGTTTGGGTGAAGGATTTTGAGGGACGGGCAATCCGAAAACCGGATCTCAAGTATTACAAGTAGTTCCCCTAGACTCTTCATGTTGGAAGAGGGTAATATCCATCGCTGTTAACAGTGGATTGTAAGGTTTCTACTGTGTATGTGCATTGTGAGTATGTGTACCATCTGATGTCTACCCTGTCATTATTTTGCAGGCTCCAGAGTGATGGATGGTGCAATCAATTGTTCCAGTGAGGGCATGGAAATTTACACGCAGGGGAGAGTGTAACAGGGCTGGTCCCAGTTGCCTCTCTGCACTTGTTACGCAAGTCCTGATAGTGCTGCCGGCTTTGACAAGCTATTCCAAGGGGCCTTTGAACCCCTCATGCTATTCTGAGTGATAGAAGAGGCGGTGACCTGGTGTTTGTGTACAGCCAATAGTGGTACAGACACTAGGCCCTCCCCTTCCAGAACTCAGAGAGGAATTGCCAAATTGATAGTGAGGCTGGAGGAGTTCTGGTCTGGAGGTTGGAGAGACTGGAAGGGCTGTGAGTCTCTCCCATCAGGGATGAGCATGCCCCCCCAGCCCCATAGTGTGTGGGAGACCATCTAAATTAGACAGATGCCTCCCTACTATTGGAGGTCCTGCAACATCCAGACGTCTGGAGTCTTCTGCTATCTACATGCATACACTGTATAACATCTGCAGTGACTTCTGAATAAAGCCCTTTGTTTTTATA
The DNA here is from genome assembly GCF_040206685.1 of Ascaphus truei. NCBI lineage: Eukaryota > Metazoa > Chordata > Amphibia > Anura > Ascaphidae > Ascaphus > Ascaphus truei. The sequence goes on from NC_134485.1 coordinate 352,645,547, forward strand.
TATCCTTGCCTGGGTCTGCAGTAATTGGGCAGGGGTATGTGGGACTGGTGCTTTGGTGGGCACTACTCTGGGATTCCTGGAGCCCACTGAAGCTGGAGGCGCTGTTCACCATGAGAAGACGGAATACATCAAAATTCTGTCCCTGCCCCCACACCAACGCGGACATCTCAGCTCTCCTGACCCTCATAGGTATGCCAGCACAATACCACATAAATAGCCGCAGTAACATCTCCCAGAGGGTGTGAGGGGGTGTGTGAGGGGGGGGGGGGGGGAAGCAGTGCTACACATATCTACATACATATATATATATATATATATATATATATATATATATATATATATATATATATACAGTGTTCGACAAATCACCCAAAAATCTACTTGCCCAACCAAAAAATCTACTCGCCACCTAGTCCCGCCCCCAACCCCGCCCCTAGTCCCACCCCCAACCCTAGTCCCGCCCCCAACCCCGCTTTAAAATAAAATATATAAATAAAATACATTTAATAAATTCCTAGCCAGAACAACATTCGTTTTTGACATAAATGTCTTTATTGTATTACATTATACTACAATTAGTCCTTGTTACGTGTGTGTGTGTGTGTGTGTGTGTGTGTGTGTGTGTGTGTGTGTGTGTGTGTGTGTGTGTGTGTGTGTGTGTGTGTGTAAATGTCGATCTAGAAATAAAAGCCAGGTGTGAATGACTAGTTTCCTGAACCCCTTAACCAGTGTCTGGACGTCCCCGCTTCACAATATCTAAAGCAGCAATCCCACCTGAGATCTTACCTGGAAATCTTAGAGATCTTAGAGGAAAGGCCGCGCGACCGAGCACCACCACCCCCACTGCCCCGCTCGCCCGCCCCCCCCACGACCATCTCACTCCCTGCGCGGACAGCCACGGGACCGCGGGGAAGCGGAGACCAAGGAGGTAAGAGGGGAACACCCCCGCTACCATCTCCCACCCCACGCGGGGATCTGGGAAGCGGGAAGTGGCGCATGAAGCCGGGAAAACACCCACTACCATCACCCGTCCCGCGCTGGTATCGCGGGAAGCCGGGGTAAGCGGGGACACCCCCCACTACCATCACCCGCCCGCGGGGATCGCGGGAAGCCGGGGTAAGCGGGGAACACCCCACTACCATCACCCGCCCCGCGCGGGGACCGGGGAAAGCTGGAAGTGGCGCGGGAAGCTGGGGGAATAAGGGGGGGACACCTCCGCCCCGCGCGGGGACCGGGGAAAGCTGGAAGTGGCGCGGGAAGCTGGGGGGAATAAGGGGGGGACACCTACGCCCCGCGCGGATAAGCGGGGGCCGGGGAGAGAAGGCGGAACACCCTCGCTACCATCTGCAGCCACGCGCGGGTATTGGGGGGGGAAGCGGGGAGTAAGGGGGAACTGCAGGAGGCAGGGAAGGAGCAGAGGGGATGGAGGATTGGAGAGTACTTACTCTAGTACTCTCCAACAGATCTCTGGCCAGAAAAAATGGCCGTTCGTTGGGGGCGGGCTCATATAGAGCCTGGCCGCGCACCCACAAAGCCTGGGAGCGCGCGCCAATCAGCAATCAGGTAGGGGGAGTTATTTATTTATTTATTTTTTCAGCGCGAGCAGGGAAAATTCAGCGCGAGCAGGGGGAAATTTAAAAAAACAAGCACGTGTTCTGCTTGGGCCAATATTTACTCGCCCGGGGGTTAAATCCACCCGCCCCGGGCGTGTAAATGTATAGGATTGTCGAACACTGTATATATATATATATATATTTTTTTTTTTTTGATGCCGACACCACATTGCAGTCTCTTTTGTCCAAAATGAGGCAGGAAACGCTGTATTTCTCTATACTTGGGGTTTATTTACAGGGATAAATAATACTAATAGGCCCATCGTCCCTTTAATAAAACCAAATAAAATAAAATCCTATCCCTATTCAGGGAACTAACTGACTTCTCGGGCCCTTACTATCAGGGCTGCCAGCTAAGCCGGTTGTCAGCCCAAAACATGCCCTGGCATAGGCAGTAAGTTAACAGCACAGTCTTTGTACACAATAGAATGGGCTTTGCTTATCTTATTCCATCTGGCAATGTTCCTGCTTCAGCACAGTCTATCGTCCTTCCTTCTTCTCTTTGGGATTCAAGCCCACGGGAGCTCAGGGAAACTCCTGTGTTCCTCTGTAGCCAGCCGTCACTGCTTCAGCACAGCTCTCTCAGCAGTGTCTCTCACGCTTCTTTAGCCAGCATCTGTTAGCTGGGGAGCTCCTCTGTCTCCCCCCTTCTCTGGGGAAAACTGTCTCTCGGTGCCTTGCAGCTTCCATACTCTTAAAGCAGTTCCTGATTATTCAGAGTAGGCAGATTAGCTTCAGCTGCTGCTTTTCTCTAGGGAGGATTAAATTAACTCTCTGTGGTGCAAAAAGTCCAATAGCTGCCCGATTCAGCCCCTAGAGGACAGCGATGGCACCACAATATATATATATATATATATAATGTGTGTTTAGAATGATAAATAAATCATTGACTAACATTACAAATTGAACATAGACTTCAATAAAAGTAAAAAACAGAGGGAGGCCATTCGCTTTAAAAAAAACTGCAAAAGGATTAAAAAAAAGTCTAACTGACACTCTCATGCCCACAAATACCCAAGAGCTCTTACCACGGCAACCACACCACCGACCCTTATGCCAGGCAACCAACCTGTCCCCCCTTAGTATTCGCTTAAAAATTATAATGCCAATATGATGTTACTGTATGGGAAAACAGAAAAAGGGAGGGGGGTGGTGGAGAGGGGGGAAATCGCTGACTAGATCAAGATGCCCCTTAATGCTTAGGGCCTGGGGCTTCCATAACGACCACATAGATCACTGTGAACTCCTACAAAATATAACTAATTGCAGTTAAGTAATAGTTGCATGCTCCATTAAATATGACTAAAATAGTAATGTGTCCCTGAGATGTTTTACCGCACTGCCTCTTTTCTTAGAATCCATTCCAGCTCCTGACCCTTTTGCTTACTCCCTTGTTTTTAAGCTGTGGTTGTCCTGGCTTTCGTAATCTGCTGGCTGCCATTCCACATCGGAAGAATAATCTTTGTGAACACGGACTATGAAATGATAAACTTCTCGCAGTATTTCAATGTGGTCGCCATGCAGCTTTTCTACCTGAGTGCTTCAATCAACCCGATCCTTTACAATCTCATTTCGAAGAAGTATCGAACTGCTGCCTACAAACTTCTCCGGCCCAGCATGTCAGAGGAAAAGGCATCTAATGTCACCAGGGATGAACCCGGAGGCAACACAGATATCAGCGTCATCATCCAACATGAATACACAACACACGTTTGAGACGGCCCAACCGGAGATGTGCCAATCATTTACTGGTAGATGCAAGTTGGGTAAATATCATCCCTGTGTGGACTATGTATTAAGGTTTTCTAGCTACAAAGTGATATGACAAGAAGTAAATGCTGCACACCATAATATAATAAAGAGATTGATACAGTTACCGGTACTCCCATCAATGTACGATCGGCTGTGTCCAATCCACGACATACAAGAAGGATAGAAGATGGGGCACACGGATTTCAAAAAAAGAAATAATTTATTAAAGCATACACAACGTTTCGACCTAATAAGTCTTTGTCAAGTGCAAAAAAGTGAGCCACTTTTTTGCACTTGACAAAGACCTATTAGGCCGAAACGTTGTGTATGCTTTAATAAATTATTTCTTTTTTTTAAATCCATATGCCCCATCTTCTATCCTTCTTTTCTGGCTACAAAGGCAGGCAAAAGTTAAGTAAAAAGATATATCAAATGAAAGGAATTTAACTGAAAACCATAGGATTTTTTGCTTTAATAAATTTGGTGACATTTTCTTACTCCACTTTTTGCTCTCATTTTGTATCCAGGAGGCTGTGATATGTAAGATCCTGTTGTGTTTGAAAATAAGAAAGGGCCAATTGCATTAAAATAATCGTCAAAAAGGCATTACATCCAGTTGGTTTTAGGAATATTGCAACAAAATCACTCACAATTACCCAAACCTGACTTGAACAATAAGTAAATAAATAAAAATGTCAGAGGAACTAAGTGAATCACAATCCGTCAGGGGAAGATGTGCTGCCAAATCTTTCCCTTAAGTGTTTGGTTTCATCCTTTATTAATAACGGCTTAATAATGCCTTAATAAATACTATATCACGGCTTGGCAGTGTTGCGACAGTATTTCTGTAACTGCAAAATCAAATGCTAAAGAGCATTGTTTTTTGTTTTTTGAGTGTATTTGTGCGTTTCATTGTGAGGGCAATTTCTTTTTGTATCCCATTTATGCAAAGGCTGTCAATATTTATAGTTTATTTTGCCAATAGGCTTGTTGTGTTTGTAATGATATATCATTGTGCCTCGGTGTAAAATAGTAAGTAAAAGGGCTGGCATGATGTAATTTAGCAAAGCAACAAGGTATTCACTTGGGAGGAACTCATGTTTCCTGTAAAACAGGCATGATAAAGTAGTGAAAGCTACAGTAACTTCATGAGTCTCTCTTGAGCTACAAAACCTTGGCAAAAAAATGTAAGGGTGTTCTATATTTCTAGAATTTGTGATGCTTGATGACATGTTTATGACGTGTTTAATGTAGGCCACAAAAGTGTGCTTCTTTTGAGCTTGTGAACTAACTATATAAGGCAATATGTTTGATAATGATAAAATTAAATATATTTTTCTTTAGAGCTTCATAAAGAGTGAAAAGTACAATAATGTTATGTTCCCAAGATTTTCTCAAAATGCATTATGCAGGGTATACAGTACGAAGTAAATGGTTGAGTGGTGCTATTGAATCAATAATGTGTATACCAGACAATAAACTACTATCTTGGGTATTCCAGACTAACAGTACAGTATAGCCACTAAACTATACGGTACATCCTTTGTATGTTCTTAACCCAGGTTTAGCTGTTGAATTTTCTTAATGAACCAAGTTGAGACTAAAATAAAGGGGTCTATAGTCTATATTTACATATCATAACACCACTTAGTTAACATGGTCCATAACATTTACCATGCATTATGATATCTGCAGTGTAAACACTATACGACGCCTTACATGTCATTAATATGGATTTCAACAGACCACTAATTACTGCAAATGTAATTTGAGAAAAATGCTATGTAAACAGGCCTGTTATAAAGAGTATGTAATACATGACATAATAATGGCTGAAATGAGGTTGCTATTGTATTGTCTATAATTCATCTATTAAATATTAAGCACTTACCAGTCTGTGTTACTTTTTATTGGGGAATTCCCTTAATCAGTTGTAGAAAATATATGGGTATACTTTAAAAGTTAACTCAGTTATTTCTGCATAAATAAAACATAATCACATTTAATAATTGGAGCCCATATTCACTAAGCAGTGCTATTCGGGCACCAGAAGACACCTTAAGGCCCACTCAAGCTGGACCATGTCCACTGTACGGTAAACGTTGTTAAATCATCAGAAAAAAATCTTCATTATCAAAAAGCACTAACAATATATACATGTTATCTAAATTATCAGTATATTCACATTTAAAATGTCAGTAGAAAACAATGCACATTTGCGGTGATAATTGTGAAAATCTATACACTATGTATTATTTCCTTTGCTATATGCTCTCAGCATTGCGGCTTATCCCTATAGCAGGGGTTCCTAATTTATGGTCCATCGAGTACAGGTGTTATTGGGGGATCCCACAGAACACCTCCAAATTCACTTCAGGCAACTCTCTCCTGCAGACCATGGGCTCTCATCACTGCTAAAGCCGTTCCTTTGTGAAGCTGCATTTTAGATGAATTGCTAGTATCTTAATACTCGGGTTTATCGATCAATTAACAGTGCTATGTAATGGTGGTGAAACTCTTTATCATTTTTGACACTGGAGTTTTCCTCTGATAAAGAAAAAAATAAGAACCCCTGCTTCACAGGATAATAAAAAGGCTGTGGGGCCTATTCAGGTAGATTCGATAAGTGACTTAACTCTTTAGTGCACTTTCCAAAGCTATGATAACATTTCGAAATTGTGTGGAAACGGCATTTTAGCTAGTATTATCACTCTGGCTCTGACAAGCCTTACTGTAGCTCAAACATGTTAGCTTCGATATGCACATCGCACCTTAAACTCACATTTGTTTTTCCCATCACCTAAATGGTAGCGAGATCAGAATCGTGATGTGCATATGAAGGAGTATAATTTATTTTTACTACATAGGATTGACTCGGGGGTCCCTGTAAGGGATGTGTGCAGAGGTACGCTTAATGGAGACCGATTAGGGTGACATTAAATCCTGGCTTTATTGAGCCTGTTCCTTTAACAAGGCAAAACATACAAAAAGAAACAAAATAAAGGCCTACTCTACTTTGGAGAAAAAACTAAACCTTTACTCCAGCCCTTTCTAACTGGGTGGCTAGCTAAGCTGGTTACCACCCCAAACATATATATCAATATATATATATATATATATATATATATATATATATATATATATATATATATATATATATATATATGTAGCCCTTTTTGTGAACCGGCCTGACCCACCCAATCTCACCTTGGCCCCTGTGGTCTAACCGGTCCCTTTCCTTGCGGCACACCTCTTCTAAGGGACTACTGGTAACTGCATAACACCTGTGGCTCCAGGAGATCTGAGCCTCCGCTAGCTGGGAGCCTGGGGAAACCCTTACCATTTACCTGGTGCAGCGCCTCCACTTACCCAGGATCCCCGTTATGAAAGATAGCCCTGGGTAAGAAATACAACAACAACACATATATGATACTAACACTTTACTAAACACACATATAACACATTACATAACATCGTGCTCTATCCGCATCACCTTAACCGTATACCTCAGGCCCAATGTCTGGTGTTCCCACCCAGTGTCCTGTGATCCCCCACACCCAATGTCCCGTACTCCTACGAAGGTCGTGGGTGACTGCGCAGTCACTAAATTATCTGTTAGGCCTGTTGGTGCACTTATATGAGAATACCTTCTGAGCACTCCGATGCTCGGGCCTGCAACGCTCTTCTCAAAGGGTCAGACGTGCGATGCATCCATCTGATCCTATCCAGGTACTTCTCCAGGAACCCCCAACGAGGGTCCCACCGCTTCACGGGAACTCAACCGTCTCTCGGTAACACCACCGTCGCACGGGAACAGCAACCGCCGCTATCCCTATCTATCCCTAACTACTCCTAAAGTGACAGGGACCCTAACCTAGGGCCTGTCCCTGATGAACCGCAACCTGGGGTGGCTTGGGGAAAACTCCTAGGGCCTGCGGAGTAATAACCTGCCCCACTCCCCTAGCTACCCACGTCCTTAATCCTATCTGTAACTACTAACTACTTGCTACCCCTAATAGCCTGCAGCAGACACACAGCTCTCACCGTCAGCCTGCAGACACTCACACACGCTGCACACACTGCTCCCAGCACATGCAGCAACAACACACAGAACGATACACACAACATCCACTGGAACCCGCAGCAAATACCCACTGCTCGCACGCTGTGCCTATTTGACAGTGCGCACAGCTCTACCCGCTGTGGCACTGCCAAACCTGCACCTTTCACTCCTAAGGGTGACCTCCTTATCTAGGGCCGTCCCTCTTCAGTTACCCCCTGCCCTTACCGGGAATTGGGGCCTGCCTGGGGACCTAAGGAGAACCCTTACCTGGTGCAGGAGCCACGCGCTCCCTACACCCTTCCTACTCCTTCCTTTGCCTCTTCCTGACTGCCTGTGCAAAGCCCGGGAAATGTATCTCTTTTCCCGGGCTGAGCTTCCTCCTGCCCTATTGGCTGCAAGGGAGCACCTGACCTCTGTCTCCCTATGCCTCCTGGGAATTGTAGTTCCCAGGGGGCTGCCTAAGCATTGGGGCCGCGTGCGAACTTGCCCTGCGCATGCGCGAACCCCTAATGGCCGCCTCAAGCTCTCTCTACCCTGTCCTGCTCTCGCGCGATCTCTCCCTAGCTCTGGGGTCCTACCTTGTGCTTGCCGCCTACTGCGCATGCGCGAGACTCCCTGCAATGGCGGCGCCCTCTTCTCAAGCCGCCGGGCCGGTGGCAACGCGATCGCGGCCTTAGCGACGGCCCGATCGCGTCCCCGGCAACCGGCCTGCGCCGCAACACCTAGCGCTGCTCCCTGCACTGGCCCCCACCCTCGCGAAGTGCCGGCGGGTCCGTCGCAGCCTCCGGCGGCACCCGCTACCGCACGGCACTCGCGGAGGGGGGCCAGAAAGTGCAAATTTTCCTCGGGGCTACATATATATATATATATATATATATATATATATATATATATATATATATACATTCAACAGTCCAACATAAAAGTCTCATCTGTTTCTGTTGTACTGTAGCTGTAGGCTTTTGCAGTCCAACTGCTCCCAGGAATAACTGTCTGGTCTTGCCTCTGTCAGCATAGTTGTATGCTCAGGAAAAACTCTGGTCAGTCCTCCTTCTCCTTATGTCAGCCCAATTGTGAGCTAAGGAATCTCTCTCCTGTTTCCAATAGGAGACCTTTTCTTCGAGCTCTAATTTAGCCAGGTGGAGTCTGGTTAATTGCCTGACTGCATTTAACCATCTCCCTGCTGGATTTAGAGGCGGTTGCTCTTAACAAGGGATAAGTCCCTGTTACAGTCCCCCTGCTTCAATCTTACTGTATGTGATAACAATAAAATTACAGTGCAGGTTAACCGCTAAGATAATTAAGGGGTTAAATAGCTGTTGGTGGTAGAGGGGGTGGGTGAAGCTTGTAGTTGCCCAGGGTGGGTGGTTAAGCCTCTCGGAAAGGGTTGTGGGTGGGGTTAAGCCCTTTATTACCTTAGCGGTTATCCACTAAGGCAGTGTTTCCCAACCGGGGTTCTGCAACACCCTGGGGTTCCCTGAGAGGATTAAAAGGATGCCCGTGGGATTTCCCCTTCTCCCAAATCAAGGAGAGAGCAGGGCAGTTTCCTCTATCCTGATTGGCTGCATTTCCCAGCAGCAGTGTCTCTGCTCTGTCGGTGTGTTTTCTATGACTGTCCTGTTGTGTGTTTCCTGTGACTCCCCTGCCCCTCTGACTCCTGTTACTCCCTGCCCCCTCTGACTCCGTGACTCCCTGCCCCCTCCCACTCCCCTGCCCCCTCCCACTCCTGTGACTTCCCTGTCCCCTCTGACTCCCTGTGCCCCCCTGATTCCCTGTGCCCCCTCTGATTCCCTGTGCCCCCTCTGATTCCCTGTGCCCCCTCTGGCTCCCTCGACTCCCCTGCCCCCTCTGGCTCCCATTACTCCTCTGCCCCCTCTGATTCCCATGACTCCCCTGCCCTCTCCGACTCCCCTGCCCCCTCTGATTCCCATGACTCCCCTGCCCCCTCCAACTCCCCTGCCACCTCTTGATTCCCCTGCCCCATCTGACTCCTGTAACTCCCCTGCCCCCTCTGACTCCCCTACCCCCTGACTGCCCTGCCCCCTCTGACTGCCCTGCCCCCTGATTCCCCTGCCCCCTCTGACTCTCCTCCCCCTCTGACTGACCTGCCCCCTCTGCCTCTCCTCCCCCTCTGACTCCCCTGCCCCCTCTGACTGCCCTTCCCCCTCCCACTTCTGTGACTCCCCGTGCCCCCTCTGACTCCCATGACTCCCCATGCCCCCTCTGACTCCCCATGCCCCCTCTGACTCTTCATACCCCCTCTTACTCCCCGTGCCCCCTCTGACTCCCCTGCCCCCTCTGATTCCCATGACTCCCCTGCCCCCTCCGACTCCCCTGCCACCTCTTGATTCCCCTGCCCCATCTGACTCCTGTAACTCCCCTGCCCCCTCTGACTAACCTACCCCCTGACTGCCCTGCCCCCTCTGACTGCCCTGCCCCCTGATTCCCCTGCCCCCTCTGACTCTCCTCCCCCTCTGACTGCCCTGCCCCCTCTGCCTCTCCTCCCCCTCTGACTCCCCTGCCCCCTCTGACTGCCCTTCCCCCTCCCACTTCTGTGACTCCCCGTGCCCCCTCTGACTCCCATGACTCCCCATGCCCCCTCTGACTCCCCATGCCCCCTCTGACTCTTCATACCCCCTCTTACTCCCCGTGCCCCCTCTGACTCCCCGTGCCCCCCCCCATGACTCCCCGTGCCCCCCCTGACTCCCTGTGCCCCCCCTGACTCCCCGTGCCCCCTCTGACTCCCATGACTCCACAGCCCCCTGACTCCCACGACTCCCCTGCCCCCTCTGGCTCCCACGACTCCCCTGCCCCCTCTGCCCCCCCTGCCCCCCTCTGACTCTCCTCCCTCTCTGACTCTCCTCTCCCTCTGACTCTCCTCCCACCTCTGGCTCCCCTCCCACCTCTGGCTCCCCTGCCCCTCTGACTCCTGTGACTCTACTGCCCCCTCTGGCTCCCCTGCCCCACATGACTCCTGTGACTCCCCTGCACCATCTGACTCCTGTGACTGTCTGTCTCTGTCTCCTGTGACAGTCTCTCTGTCCTGTGTTTTCTGTGACCCTGTCCTGTTGTAGGGGTGCCTCAGCAACTGAGCACTGTGGTTAGGGAAAAAAAAGATGAAATCCACTGCACTAAGGTAATGAAGCTCTATTTTTATTTTAATGACAGTTTTGAAGCAGGAGGTCTCCGAAGCTGAACTGCATTCATTTCAGGTCCAGGGACCCCCTACTTCCCGAGGTACAGGCCTCAATATGGGGTGCTAATATCTCCTGCAAGTTTAAATGTCCTGGTCACATCGACCGTGACACGGGACATTTAAATTTGCAAGAGATACCGGCACCCACCACAGAGGCCTGTACCTTGGGAAGCAGGGGTCTCCAGACCTGAAATGATGCAGTTCAGCTCTGGAGACCCCTGCTTCAATACTATGTTATTAAAATAAAAACAGCGCAATCTCTTGTAAGAGCTGTGGAGGGAGGTGCAGCTTGAGAAAGTCCTTTACGGACGAAACGCGTAGGTGCGTTCCTACCATTGTTTTTTTGCACTGACCATTAAAGTACCCTTTTAATACCTATCCCTGTTTGGAGTTACCCTCATTTTTGGCAATCCACTAGCTGATATATTGCCAAGAAACACTGCTGTGCTCCTCTACATCCTTGCTGCACAGCTGTTCCAGACTGAGATGGAGGGAAATCGCACGGCCATAGCGCTTGAAAAGCACATTCAAACTCATGCGGTACTGTATGTCATTTTTGTACCAAACGGTATATCTTACTGAATACCATTTTTTCACAAATTTCATACCATTCGATAGGAACTTGCAAACACGTTCGATGTTGCAGTGATAACATCGAAGCTACCTGAATAGGCCCCTATGACTCAACCCCCCTTCCTTTACCTCATGTAGCAAGGAAATAAATAATGCCTATATCCAGTCTGTGATGCAAATAAGGCGACTACAATGCTGGAGGTAAGGCAGGACAATAGTTAATTTTGTGGTAAAAAGATAACTGCATATGCATCAACCTGTCGAGTCATAAATTTGATCGCTGACTCATTCCTGTGACAAAAAACTCTTTATGGCAGCATTGCTGCTTAGAAAAAGATCTTAATGAATACATCAGTCTTGTTAACTATCAATGATCAACTATCATTAGATTCACATCATTCAGACTCATTCTGGAATTTGACTCAGGAAAGGCGATAGCTGTTCATAACTTTCATATTATTGTCTACATAGAAGGATCTCTGTTATGTCATAAGATTGAGAACGACAGACTTGCATTCATGCAAAGTCGCTGTCCAGTGCTGAACAGAAAGGAGCCATATGTTTAACTAAAGAAACAAATTGAACACATGTATATTTCTATTGCTCAAAATATCAACCACGTTTTAAGTAATGTAAACCTCTCTAGCTATACAGGGGGGAAAACCATACACTTCACCCAAACGTGCATTATGTGAAAAACCGTTTTCTTTGCATTTATACATTTCCAAAATTGAATAAAAAGCATCAATAGCTGTAATTATTTTCACAAAGTAGTGTTGGAAGTATGTGCATTTGCTCAATCCTGCTTTTTGTCAAAGTATGTTAAGTTTTAAGGGTTGAGGTCAAACATGAACTTTATAGATTAGTATAAAAATGTTTTCTGTGTATAAGGATGGATTGAAGTACTTAGAGTGATGGGATATACATTTGATGCTGTTTTTGCCCCAGCTAGTCTTTTATACATATATCCAGTATTTTTTACAGCAGGAGAAACACTGACTTCCAAACAAACACCACAGAAAGCAGAACTGAGTATCACACAGACCATGACAAATAACTTAAATGCCTTGCAGAAAGTTAATTAGCTCAGGGCTCAGATCCACTTCAATTTCTCTTTACATTTGTCTTGAAATGTTGATGCTTTATTAAAATCCCCACTTAGCGGTGGTCATGTTTTGATGTGCAGTCCACTAACTCTGTGCTTGATGCTCTAAAGTGGAAAGTTAACACACATGTTCTTTGTAAATTGTTAATCTGGGAATAAGGTCATTTCATGACTATTGTTAGTTAAACATGGATGTACAGGCAGTCCTCGGTTATCCGACACAATGCGTTACTCAAAATGGCGTTGTAAAGCGAAACGTTGTAAAGCGATACCCGTTTTCCCATAGGAACACTGTTTAAATGAAAGGTTCCGTTCCTGAAGGCATTTTTAACACTAAAATACACCAAATATTTTATGCAGGCAATAAGATATGCAGCACACACATAAATTATATAGTGTATATACTGTATTATATATATAATATAACAAAATAAATAATATATTAGATAGTATAATATAATATAATATAGTATAATATTATATATATATATACGCTCTTACGACGCTTTGCAACAATGTTTATGTGAATGTGTATATATATATACACACATACACAACGTTGCAAAGCGTCGTAAGAGCTTTGGATAAGCCATTTTGGCGTTGTAAAAATGAATATAGGTATGCATTGCATAGCGTTGGATAAGCCATTCGTTGTAAAGCGAAGCGTTGTAAAACGAGGACTGCCTGTAGTGTATAAAATCTACCTGAAAATTATTTTGTAAAGTTTACTTGTTTATTAGAACCCATTACATTTTAAGGTGGTCCAAAAGTTTAAAGCAGATATCGACTCATGCATTTAGGGTTCAACTAATATTAATTGCAATAATGCCCAGGAACCCTTTATCCTTGGCACCATGTTTTTAGGGTTAACTCCGTAATAAAAAATATGAAACCATATACTAAAAAGTAGAAGCAGCAGTTTGAAAAAAATATGTATTTTTAATTTGAGCAGAGAGGATTGCTGTTTGTAAATATACCAATTGTTAAAAACCTTAATTTTGAGCTACTAGCAATTCTTAGATTAAGTTCTGATTACAAATGAAATACCACTCAACAATAGCTCTTCTCATATGATGGGTAGGATGCTTATACACAATACACAGAATCATGCACATTTGTATTTCTCTTATTACACATTAGGAAATCGTATTTTAATTAGGGGTTCTGGTTCTCATTTTTTAACCAATTAAAAAACATCCCTGGCAACGTCATGCACTTTCAGTTAAAACCAATAAATAAATACCTAACTCAAATGGGTACATCATTTTGTATTATTATTATTATTATTATCATCATCATCATCATCAAAAAAGGAACTCTGGTTAAAATAATTTTTTTAAACAACAACTATAATCCTGTCTTATTTTCTGGACTGCAAAAAAGTTATTCTTTTCAATGATATGTTTATGCAATGTTACTACAATGAATCCTTATAACATGCTTTTCTACATGGTGCCATTGTTTTAATAACATATGTTTCTGCGATAGCCTTGATCAGATGTAGTACATTACAAAGACCTTCAGGAGAAAATCAGTTCATGATATCCACATCCGTCTCTCGGGTGACACAGATATGGAAAGAACTAGTTACCATTTAAAGTAAACTAGTGCCGGTATGTGTATGCTCTCTAAATATGATAAACCTCTGATGCATTTCCCGCCGTAGCTGGTGCTTTATCTTCAATAAAACCTTTTTTATTACTTTTGAACATTTGCCTCCAGTTTCTCCTCAATGCTGCAGTGCTCTTAGCTCCCTTTTTTGATTGTTGCTCATCTCGCTAAGAAGGATGCACACCAGGATGAAGAGACAGGTTTACCTGCAGGGACGGGTCTGTGAATACTCTATCAGCTGTTATATACCATTGGCTTATATGCTGAAGACTTGCTACAATTTATCAGGTAGGATACTGACATTTTTGCTATACTTACCAGGTTTTGGGTTGGTTGCCATTCTGGGCTCGGGTCTTACTGGTGATGCTATCGGCATCTCCCATTCCTTCACCTGTTCCCTTAACCACCTGGCTTATGTAATTTGGATTATTATTAATTCTCCTGTAGCAGCTATTAGTCTTTCCACAGAGTCTCTTCACCATATTGTCTTAAAGGGTATCTTATTTAGTGTCTCCATTTTTTATTCTGTCCAGGGTTTTAGTAGCACCATTTTTGGAGAACTTCCCCCACTCGCCAGGGGAGACCCAAAACCGGATCTCCAGAAATGAAGACAAAAAGACAAGACGCACCAGGGGTAAATGTATAGAAAAGCAATTTAAAATCATATAAAATCCAAATTTACAATTAAAACAATGGACGGAGCTCTGCCGTACGATACCATAATCCGTAGGTGATATGTCCTCTGAACCCAGGTGCACCAGGCTTCCGGACCAACTGGAATACAGGGAACTCTAGGGGCATCCGTCAGTGCGTGCATCTAAACAGAATGACGTGTATGACACAGTGATGTAACCTCACGCGTTTCGCACGTGACCATGCTTCATCAGGGAGTGACATCAATGAGGAACCTTCACCTATTTATATCCACCACTGCTACCATGGACTTTATCTCAAATGACACCATGGACTTTGCAAAGTGTGAAAATGTATATCGAAAACAACTGAACTATAAATCAATAAACCAAATTAAATTGAAATTAAATACATAAATGAGATAACTAGATACAGAAAAATTAATCAACGTATCGAATTGATAATATAATAAATACAGAGATAGGCACTGTCTAGTATCTATGACAATTACCTATACTTGAATATAGCTATCCATAAGCGAATGAAGAGTGGATCATATTATTCCTCCATAAAGTATAAGAGCATATGATCAAATCATAGATATAATACATGTAGAGGTGACTACAAGTAGGTGGAGTGGAAGCTGAACATAAAATGGGGTCCTACCACAAAAGTGTGGAGGTACTGCATTGTCAAGGATAAACATACATGAAGGTACATATACCCAAAACAGAGTGTACACTCAATATTAAATACTAAAAACACAACTAAATATACAATACAAGAACATATAAAAACACAATGAACATGAACATAAGACAAGAATAGTGAAAAATGTCAGAAGAAAAGTGTGGCACTACATCAAAAAAGGGATGACCAATAAATCCCCAAGGGTGTTTAGTATGCAACTTAAAAGTCCAATATTGTTCCCTACGCAATAATCTCAAATCTGCACTGTTGGATCGAACATCAACCAATGACTCAATGGCCATAAAGTGCAAAGCTCACGGATCACAATGATGAACCTTCAAGAAATGTTCCAGAAGGTAAGTGAGAGGTCTGCCTTTGTCGACAAAGTTTCTTTGAATATTTTTAGTGTTCCTAAGATGTTTGAATATCCTTGTTTTAAGATTCCCTAAGAGTCACACTGGAGAAGATATCACAAATTTAGCATCAAAATTGATATATGTGCCAATTAAAGGTATCTCCAATAGTTTGGGATTTAAATTGTTTAGATGGTTTCATAGAAATGCTTACCTTACACCTCAACCATTTGTAACAGCCCCTGGGTTTGAACGAGTTGGTGAATGCAGACCCACCCGTGGCACCTGTGACAAAACACTTTAAGATTGTTGGCTCTACTGAAGAGGACTTTGGGTTGTGAGGTCAACAATTTACCCAGAATTGAATCTAATTTAAGGAGATTGCAATGTTAGGAAAGTATTTTTATAAATTTGCAATAGACCCCATTGAATTAGGTAATGAACATAGGGGTACCATACTTAAAAGACCTAGAAGTGATTACTGAGGTAACTACTCCACCAGTATATTAACTCCCCAGAGGGGTAATGGTCATAAACTGGAGATCTACGTGTCTTGAAGATTTGAGTAATGGCTTACCCTTCTCCTTGTATCTCAAAAGGACCTTCCTGTCTTATTTGTGGGCACCTTCGAAAGGTCCTTCCCCGTTGTATGTATCATAGTTTTTCTGTTGGAATCTATCCTTCAGAAAATTGGACTGGTCAAGGAATGTGGATTCCTCAGTACAGTTCTTTCTGACATGTAAAAACGGACTATAGGGTATGTTCTGGACCCAAGAGAAATTAGGGTACAAAAACCCCAAATGACAAGTGCTGCAGAGTGCATGTAATAGATATATGTCAGTCATGCTTCATTGTGTGTAATTCACCTTGTTAGCTCCGGTTAAAGTGGGTGCTGTTTGTGTATATAGCACCAAGTAAAGCTTCTTGGACCCCTATGGAGTGAGGGATGGCATAGTGGAGAAGGTATGAGAGGGGGGGGGATGTCCATAGGATGTCGAGACAAAGGCTCTGGACCCCTACCCACTATCTGCCACAGAAGTAGCTAATCCTCCTGGGGTAATAAAGCATAGAAATATCAAGTAAGCAACTTACAGATTCCACAAGTGTTGTCCGGATCAGTGTGCTCCCTGCCAAAGATTGTAGACCAGAAGTGAAGTCTCAGGGTGCAAAGAACGGTGAAAAAAATATGAGCCTGTACTCTGGCTTTTTCAAAGAGAAAGCCTGAGTAGGGGAGAAACGCATTTGAGTTCGCTTGTGGGGTTATCCCTTCTTTTATCAACTTGCCTATGGCCAAATAAATCATTTTTAACATTCAACAACCCAGCCTTATCATATTTTTTCACCGTGCTGTGCACCGCTGATACTCCTCCCCCACGTTATGTTCTGGACCCATCTCGTGTCATGATTACAAGTAGGGTCTAGATAGGAGTTAACATTAACCGTTTTGAAGAAAGTACTCGTACATATCACACCATCCTTGATGTAAATGTCCAAGTCCAAAAAATTTACTTTTTCATCAGAGGAATCAAAAGTAAAATGTAAATGAAATATGTTGTGTGACAGAAACCAGGGGATGGTAATAAATTCCATATATAGGTCTCCCAGGATACAGAACAGTTTCTATCCTGTTTAGGCTGGAAAGTGCAGCCTCATAATACATGCACTCCATCCCACAGTTTGGCAAGTGCTGGAACTGAGGGATGAGGGATCCAGACCAGAGTTTGTCTGCTGCCTGATTTCTGTCACCTGTCCTGCTATTTAGAAATCTGGTATTTAAGACTGATTTCCTGGTTCCTCTTCCCTCTCCCCAAGAGCCTGGAGGCAGGAAGGCTGCTGGAAGCAGAGAGGGGAAAAGCCTCTCCCCAAACAGGTTAAATCATTCTACTCCTTTTTTCTAAAACTGCAAAGTTCCTTATTTTTGATGTTGGAAGTGGAAAAGCCACTCCAATCCTGAGTCAGGGAAAACCTGAGTTAAGTTAGTGCTCAGGTGAGCAGGCTTTTGTTTTGCTTGTGTTTCTTTTGTATGCACTGTGGCAGTCTCAGTGCCTGGGACTGAATAAACCAGGCATAGCCTGTTTAAAGGAACCGCACGTTACACCTCGTCATTTAACCTACCCTAAAAGACCGTGTTCTAACAGTCCCGGACAGACGGCGGAGCCCCGGAGTAAGCTGTTTGTCACAGTTGATATTCAAATTCGTTGCTAACAAAGATGTACAGAATAGCCACACACACATATATATTTATATGAATAACATTGGTATTTTATAACATGGCTTTAACATGTAATGCCTTAACAAACCATGCATTGACCAGTCTAGCAGTACTAACATAATAAGCATAACCCATTAGTGTTAAAAAATGTTTACTCTTCCAAGTGTGTCTATTAGTACAAATATTTGCAGGAGGCTTTGTAGTGTAATCAAGCTCACGGAAACAAGTTTCACTGGTATTGTACTGCTATGAAAAGCGACAGTAAAATCCTAGCACCCCTATTATGCATTATCACAGAAAGAAGCACATACAATTTAATATTTAGCCTCAGCAGAGTTCATGGGGGAAAATCCCAGCAACCTATTGTGTATTACTCCTTTGTTTATTTGCAGATGTCATTGTGTAATCTTTGTTTCATCTTTGCTGGAAATTATAAAGCAAAAAAATACATAATAAAATGTTAAATCCTGCAGTCTAATTGTAATCTCTAATACAGAATGATCTGAATAGTCATTGTCTGGTAAACAGGTAATTCCCAGTAATGGATTCTGATAAGCACTAAGCGACTCAGTGAGCACAGACGTATTTTGTAAAAAAAAATATTTGGGGGGTTTTAGATTTATTTTGCTAAAATTAAATAGCACGTGCATGAATTTGTGTTTAATAACTACTGGATCCTCGGATTTCTTTCATAACCAGATAAAAAAGAGAAATATGTTTATGCTTGTGTTAGAAATCCATTTATTATATTAAAATGTATGAATGAGAACTTATATAGAGACAATTGAATGTGAATATATTTCAAGATTTAGAATTCATATGTAGCCAACAGAGATTCATTCCAGTAAAGGTTGAATGCATAACAGATGTTGGAGAATGGATTAAGGATAGGATTTCAAGGCCCAGTAGGAAATTTGAGTCTGAACTAGTTTGGAGTTTCTTTGTTACAGAGAAACCACGAGGAGAAAGAGGGCGGAGTTAGTGATCAATAAATACAGTTGAATTTGAAAGAGCAAGCTCTCTCTTCTACAAGACCCCCCTCCCTTTTTCTCTCAAGACCACTCTGCAAATTGTAAGCTGCAATATGAGACAAGGGTGTCTTTGTTCAATCATTACTATCTATAAGAGAGAGCACATGTTGGCATCATTGATTGAACTTTCATCTCTGAGTAACACTAAGAATAAACTGACTTTGTCTGCTGAACAACAACCTTCTGAAGTATTGGAATCTTTCTGAACAAGGAATAAAGTGAAATTTATTCTAACAGCTTGCATAACTGAAATAGCAGCAATTACTTTATTTAAGACAATGTCTATAAAAGGGCTGGATCACCCCAGTCCGTGCTAGACAAACCTGCAACTTATGTTAGACGTCCGTAGTAGATCTGAGACATTTTAGTTGGTCAGCAAGTAAATAGAGTGTGGGCAGTTGGAAAAACAGACATATTGTATTTTGTAAAATGGCACTCTATATTATGTCGTGGTGACCCATTTAATGAATGGCAAAAATAAACTTTCCACAACTGCTATGGAATAACCAGGAACTTTACCAAGTATAAAGAAACAGACCTTTATTTAAATATGAGGATCCAATTGAGAAGAGTATTGAAATGTTGTGATGTTTGAATAAACTTGTTTTTTTAAATACTTGGTGAAGTGCCTGGATTCCAATCACAGAACGTCCCACTACATAAGATCCCATTTTTATATCTGTCTCAGGTAATTCCTCCCTAATTCCGCTTATAAACACCCCCCAAGTAACAAACACCCCCCAAGTCACAAACTGACATGTGAGGCACTAACCCAATTAGATCAAAAAACAGTACCTTGATTTACCAATGGATAATCAGAATGACAACACGGCTTTCTATTGTCCGACAGGACATTTAAAGCCACCTTATTGATAGCCCCGACCAGCCCCTTTAATATCAAAAACAGTTTGAGCTTGATTACTGCCCCACATGGTTCAAATATCTGCAGTCTCTCTTATATCTAAGTTCAGGATACCAATATTTATTATAATTTAATATCATTGTCTTTGCAAATAATTGGAGCATTAATATACATACATGAATGAGATCAAGCCTTTGTGGTTGGATCCCTTAAAGGCAAAACTTTAATAATAATAAAAGATCTATGAATTTGTTTGGTAGGAAAGTGGGAAAATGTTATTTGATAGTGTAAGAGAATGTGGATATGTTTTACTGCTTCCTGTAGTGAGGTAAGTAGACCTGTTCTTTACCAGTGTAATCCTACATTTTGCTGACCCCATATACTTCCTGTCATGTTCCGAGAGGAAAATATGGATTATGCTGAATTGATGCCTTTTGAAGTGTGTGCTTGGGCATCATTTAAAGCTTTATCTCTGTAGCTTTTTTTAGCTGCACACACATTTTGTGCAGGAACTTCACGTGCACAACACATATTTTCCTTATCCAAGGAAAGATTAAGCGAAGGTTAAGGGGAGGTTAACTGCCTGTATGCTGGAACATACACTCTGCAAGCTCTTTTCAACCTGTGCAGACGGTGACTCCATCACACTGTGTAAAACTTTTATAGAAAATATTTCTACTACAACTTTAAATACCGCATTGCTTCAACATAAATCTATGTACATATTAGATATGTAGCACCTATTATCCTCCACCCCTCCCCCCCTATGGGACGGGAGAGGTGGCAGCTACATGGGTGTTCTCTGGTTCTGTTAGCTTATTTGCAGTCTTACAGCAAGTCTGAGGGCTCCGCTGGTGGTGTATTGGTGCAGCAACTGGACAGGGGTTTCCTTCTTAGGGTGGTGCAGCGCCTCCATCCCATGAGGATCCTAGCAGAGGCAAGATTGGTCCCCACAGACACATACTCTCTCCATGAACAGAGACTCATGATGGTACAACTGGTCTTTATTCCTCCTCAATTTCCCCAGAGCAGGCCCCAAGAGTCCCTCCTCAGCTCCTTCACCCCCCGACGGGGCAAAGGGAATCACTCCCACTCCACTGATGGAGGGAAGACACACACACAATTTGGTGGAGTGTCTGCTTTTATACCCAGGGGAGGGGCTTGTAACCCTGCCCCATAACAGGGCAGGTCCAGGTACTGACAGGCATCACACCATCTGCATGTGATCCAATCAGTAACCTCCCCAGGTATGACACTCCAATCTGCCGGTAGACCTGCCCCTGGATATGGCAACATTGTAACCATCCAGGCTGCAACTGCAGGCTTGGCCCTGTGCAGGAGTTTTACCCCAACACTGCCTGTTCCTATCAGGCCTTATAAGGTTGAGGCCAGTGGAAAGGCTATTGCCAGGGGCACTGGGCTACATAGATTTATATAGCACCCCAGTTTACAGAGCGGTTTACAAAATTACACAACAAGGTAAACAAAGTATAGGCTATGGGGATAAGCGTGACAGGTAAATGACAACACAAGGCAAACATTTTCCATTTATTCATTAGACAATAGTGTAGCATTGGCACAAATTTGCATCAGGCATGAGGCACAAGCCTTAAAATCGACAGATGTTCCTTAACAACACACAATGAAAATCTGACGGATCAGTCAGGCCTGTGCAAAAATAAAAAAAGATATGACCCGTTCTTCAAAAATGCAATGAATACAGTAATGCAGTTGCAAATAATTTGGTGTGTGCCAATGAACAAAACATGGATTCTTACACCAAAAAGTTCTAGTTAGTCAGAAGAGAGAAATGAATCAAGAAAAATATACAGTAGTTCCAGTGACATCGTTCAACTGAAGATAGATATTACAGTCAGTCAAAAGAAAGAAAAACCTTATCAAAGGGCTCACGTTGCTCTATTTAATCTAAAGATAAATTTAAGATAAACAATATTGAGCAATGTATCCATGAGTGGATGCACTCGGACATATGATACTTAGAATAAACATACAGAAAACACCACGTGTACAAACTGAAGGAAATCAAATTACAGATGTGCACTCTGTCACATTACTATCATTGTGGAGCTATAATAGTGCTGCCCTGTGTCCAAAAGTGAGTACTGCAGTACATCACCATTAACATAGTGGCTCAGACATACTAAGCAATGCTAAAGCTGTAAGGCACGTTACTGCTCCTTAAGACTTAGCACTACGTGGTGGACATGGCTCTGTGTACCTGAAAATATACATTGTCAAAACATATGTTATATCCATAAACCAGGGGTCTGCAAGTATCATCCCACATAAAAATTATCCCCTTTCACCACTCCCACCCCCCACAGAATTATCTTACATAAAATGTCCCCCTTTCCCCACTCCCACCCCCCACAGAATTATCCCACATAAAATGATCCCCACAAAATTATCCCACGTAAAATAATCCCCTTTCCCCACGCCCCATAGAATTATCCCACACAAAATAATCCCCTTTTCCCACTCCCACCCACCACAGATTTATCCCACATAAAATTATCCCCTTTCCCCACTCCCACGCCCGATAGAATTATCCCACACAAAATAATCCCCTTTCCCTACAGAATTATCCCACAAAAAATGGTTCCCTTTCCTCACTCCCACAGAATTATCCTACACAAAGTGATCCCATTTCCCCATTCCCACCCCCACAGAATTATCCCACACAAAATGATCCCCACAGAATTATCCCACACAAAATAATCCCCTTTCCCTACAGAATTATCCCACAAAAAATGGTCCCCTGTCCTCACTCCCACAGAATTATCCTACATAAAATTATTCCCTTTCCCCACTGCCACCCCATATAATTATCCCACACAAAATGATCCCCTTTCCCAACTCCCACCCCCACATAATATTGTCCCCATTCCCCACTCCCACACCACACAGAATTATCCCACACGAAATGATCCCTTTTCCCCACTGAATTATCCCACAAAATGTTCCTCTTTCCCCACTCCCACCCCCCACAGAAATATGCCACATAAAATAATCCTTTTACCCCACTCCAACCCCCACAGTATTATCCCACATAAAATGACCCCCCTTCCCCACTCCCACAACCCACAGAATAATCACACACAAAATAATCCCCCCACATAATTATCCCCCACACACATATTTGCAGCACTTAGTGTTGGGGTCTGCCTGCTCTGTCAGCGCTCTAAATTGAGGTGCAGGCAGACTGGGGCTGGTGCGGTGGCGCAGAACGTCAACCAGCATGGGAGAGCGCCGACAAGCAGGGGAGGGCGCTGAAGGCACAATGGAGGAACCGCCTCCTGAAATGAGCCACAACGACCGTCCAGAAGAGCCGCATGCGGCTTGTGAGCCTCAGGTTCCCGACCCCTGCGTTAAACCCTTCCTCATTAAGCAAGTGCCCACCTGCAGTGTGTGTACATTTTGAGCTCGCAATGCAGGATTATATTTTAGAAACAAGAAAGGAATTTCCATGATCAGCCATTCTCAAAAGCACCCAGAGTGGATAAGAAAAGTAGGGAGGGATTTGTCACAGAGAGTAAGAATAAAACAGAGGATGGGAAACCTTCACATCTTTACAATGTGTTCTGGAGGAACTGATTATGTTGTATTGTTCTAATCTCACTCTTCAGTTCTGTAATCAGTAAGTGACTGATTGTGAGACTGTTTCCTAAGTGCGCAACTCATCCCCAGCCCAACCAGCACATCCTAATCATGCCCCCTTTTCTGTATTTGGTTCCTATTTTATATGCTGTGAAGCATCTCCACATTGCAAGAGAAAATATAATCATCTTAAAAAAATACTGGAGTTGAACACAAGCAACTGGAAAACTTCACAGCATTTTGAATAGGGGCCTGTGATTCATCTTCAAGCAAAAGTGGAGATATGATTGGGTTACTAGTTACAAAAATAATAATTGGGGTTTCTTAGCGCAACTTCTGACCATAAGAATATAAATTACAGCAGGGAAGAACTGAGATCTTTAAATAGTGACCAACAAGCCTAGAGTGTGGAGAAAATGTTTCTGCAGAGTTAAGGTACTGGCTTGAAATGTGCTAAAACTTTATGACACACTGAGATTCTATTTATTTTGTGACATCAAAATGTGTGTAATCGGTGGGTGTGGCCTGGCACTGAACTGAATTGCATCGCTCCAATTCCAGGAGGACTCCTAATTAAGCTCACATAAATTTGCCTTAAGAGCCTAAAACAAGCTATAAAAACCCAGCTGCACAAGCGAAAGCTGCAGACACCTGAAAAATGCAACCCAAGACCAATAAACGCCTCTCTCTGAAGTAATGGACTATTCTAGAGAAAAAAAGCCGGCGACGCAAGCGAGCCACAAGAGTGCGGATTCCTGCGTGGGAGCCCCGATACAGAGGATGAGCAAGATAATATCCCGCAGCTCTCCTCTAAGGCCTCGGTCCCGCTGCGCTCGTTGGCGCGGGCGGCCACACGCGAGTTCCCCACCAGCAGGGGAATCCTACCGAGCCGGTCCCGGTCCCCCCTGGCGGCACAGCGCACTACACGCTGTGGCGCGTCAGCCGCTATGGGACACAAGAAAATGGTGATCCCTAGCGTTGACGCGTCACGTGGTGTGGCTGTGAGCCAATAGGGAGGGGAGGCTTCGGGAGGAGGAGAGGCTTCGGGGAGCGGGGAGGAGTGTGGAGTGAAAGCAGCGTGAGTGCCTGTCTGTGTGTATGTGTGTGTGCTTGAGTGCGTGAGTGCCTGTCTGTGTGTGTGTGTCTGAGTGCGTGCGTGCCTGTCTGTGTGTGTGCCTGAGTGCATGCGTGCCTGTCTGTGTGTGTGTATGTGTGTGCCTGAGTGCGTGAGTGCCTGCCTCTATCTGTGTGTGTGTGTGTGTGTGTATATGAGTGTGTGAGTGCCTGCCTCTGTCTGTGTGTGTGTGTATAAGTGCGTGAGTGCCTGCCTCTGTCTGTGTGTGTGTGTGTGTGTGCCTGTGTGTATATGAGTGCCTGTGTGTGTGTGTGTGTGTTGCTTACCATCAGCAGCTCCAGCCCGAGTCCGTGGAGGGAGGGGGGGGAGAGTAGCGGGTCCCTCCGCTCAAGCCACGCCCCCCTCCCTGTCAAACCTCCCACTCCCGCCCACCTCCCGCTCCCTACAGACCGCATATCGCGGTCTGTGTATGTCAGCGCACCGCCTGTCTGCAGTGCGGGCGCGCTGACTCTGGGAGCGGGGCCTTAGCCTAAGCAAGATATAGCAGACCAGTACAGAAATCTCAAACATGCCTTTCGGGATAAGGTACAGAAAGTTGTGAGGGAGTTGAGGGGAGATCTGGAGCAACTACAACAATCTCGCAACACAAATGGTGTAAGTCGTGAACATCCAGGAGGACTCCTTTAGGAGACAGCCAACAAGTGTATTTTAGCTGTTTTTTATTACCCGATTTTGTTTCCCCAGTCATGTACACCTGACATAACTTCTCCTTGTGTACTGTCCTATTTCTTTCCATTTCTGTATTGCTTTCCTTCCTTTCCCCTGCGGTTCTCAGCAACTACACATGTCCAGGTTCCCCGAGATGACGGGCATACTCCCCACGGGGGGCTGGTTCAAATGTATATTACCTATTTCTCATTCACGTTTGTAATCAAGATAATCTCTCACAACGTTAAAGGTTTTAACAGTCCTCAAAAGCTCAATCTAGAATTTGATAACTATAAGAAGGAAGCAGCCGACATAATATTTATTCAGGAGACACATTTCAGCAGAGACTCAGTCTCTACCAATTTTCATAAGCAATTCTCACAAGTCTTCCCTGCCTCTGAAAAAAAAAGGGATATAGCAAATTTTTATCAATAACACCCTCCCGTTCAGGCTGGACAGTCAAGAAGGATAAGCAGTGTAGATTTATTTATCTGACGGGCATGCTTGGAGGGGCGCAGTTGCCGCTGGCCAACCTATATGAACCAAACAAACCAAGAGGTCCTTTCTTTGATCACTTTTTGTCAATGTTCTGGAATATAGATGTAACGGGTATTTCCTTTAGTCTGACCCACCCAATCTCATATTGGCCCGTGTGGTCTAACCAACCCCCATTACATGGTCGTGTCTGGTGGTGCACCTGTAGGCAACAGGACTCCTGAGTCTCCCGCATGATGGTATTCGGGGATTGTCAATCCAGACAGGTAGCTGAGGTAGTGTGTGCGAGTCCTACCTATATCACGTGCAGCGCCTCCACCTCATCAGGATCTGTGCGTCCGCAGGGAGAGGGTCCTGATGAGGAACTCCTTCTTGGTGGTGCCTTCCACTGGAGAGTAACTTCACACTCACACAGTGGGGGTATCTTTGAACAAGACATCTTTATTGTTGCTTGGTGGGCAAGCTGCCATTCACAGCCAGCTGTCTCAGCCGCACATATTGCTTTGCTGTCCCTTTTACAGGTACGCCCTCCCAATGGAGTGGGATCCCCTCTCCCCGTAGGGAGATCACCCCTGTGCCAGAGCCCTGGACACAGTGTGGCTCTTATCAAGTCTGATGTGGAAATGGACCACTAGTTACTGCACTAGTGGATCCTTCCTTCACAACGCACTCCAACACTCATCAACACTAACTTTGGGCAGTGCTGTGCCTTATATACTTCAGGAGCTGTCACAGCTCTTATGTCACTAACTGTGGACTCAGAGCATGTAGCCACTCCCACCCATACATAGGACACCTCAACAGGGTATGAGGGCAAACCTCCATGATAACTGCAGGCATCCCTGTAACTTACCAGGTTTACTGCCAGCAGGGGAGACAACTGCAGACCAGTTTACATGCATGGCTACATAGAGATG
The DNA here is from genome assembly GCF_040206685.1 of Ascaphus truei. NCBI lineage: Eukaryota > Metazoa > Chordata > Amphibia > Anura > Ascaphidae > Ascaphus > Ascaphus truei. Next base: position 352,672,054 of record NC_134485.1, read on the forward strand.
GGCACCGTGATTGTTGAAAGAGACTTCAATACTGTCCTAAACACTGATAGATCTGGAGGGATGGGTCCCTGTCTACCCCTAAAATATCCAAAGATGCAAAAATCCTATCAGACCTTATGAAGGACATGCAGTTGATAGACATCTGGAGAACCCTCCATCCCACAGACAGGTACAGTACTACACATTCTTTTCTGCACCCCATAACTCCTACTCCCGGATAGACGTTTTTTTCATAGACTCCCGTCAGATCTCTCACACACAGAACAGTCTAGTATGGTTAATATCACGTGGTCAGACCGTGCTATGATAGACATCTCAATTTCCAACCTGGGTCTTCCAAAAGATAACTGCCAGTGATGTCTAAATAAATCACTAATATGTGCCCCAGAAATCCAACAACTGTTAGAGGAGGATTTGAAATTATTTTTTGATTCCAATTGTTCCACGGAGATACCGTACGCCACAACCTGGGATGCTCATAAAGCCGTTATCAAGGGCGCAATAATTAGAGTAGCCTTATATAGGAAAAAAATAAGAATGCAACATATAGATCTCCAACGTGACCTAGTCCAGCTGAAGGAGAGACATAAAGATGACCACTACGTCCTGCTCCTGGCAGAAATGATCAAAGTTTGTTGGGGAGGTAAACTTAAGTTTAGCTAATAAAATGAAGAGCCATGTGCTGGACTGCCAAAAAGTTATATGAGCAGGGCAATAAAGCACATACGATACTCGCAAAAAATTGAGGGAAGCATTCACCATATACAATATCCACGCCATACGTTTACCAGACGCCTCCCTGACACACGACCTCATGCTTATCATGTGGTAATTCCAGTTATTTTATCAAACCCTATATGATGGGAAAAAGGTCAACCCTAAGAAGAGCACACCCGATAGTTTAGCCACATTTTTAAAGCAATGACATCTACCCAAATTTAAACCCTCTCACGGGGAGAAAGTCAGTGAGCTAGTCACCAATGAGGAAGTATTTGAGGCTATTAAAGAACTTAAAAGTGCCAAGTCCCCTGAACCGGATAGGTCCTCTGGTGCCTACTTCAAAACATTTTACGGGCATTTGGTACCTCATCTTATAATTATGTTCGACAAATTCCTAGGGGGGGGCACCAATCCCGTAGACCATGTCATTAGCCAACATAGTACTGATCCTTAAGAGTGGACAGGACCCTAATAATTGCAAGACCCACCGCACAATCTCACTATTTAACACTGATATCAAATTGTATGTGACGATATTGGCAAAACGATTTAACAAGTTCAGGCCTTTGTTGGCAGGGCCGCCAACAGGGGGGGACAGTCGGAACAAGTGTCCCGGGCCTGGTTTCTGTGGTGGACCTGACCGGCAGACGCTGCAAGTTGGGCCTGATCTCTGGCCAGACCCTAACTCTCCCCAGCTGCAGGTCTCCTGACTCTGTTCCACACCGGGCCCTCCAATGTCAGCACGCGCCGGGCCTCCCTCTCATACCGGTGCGCACCGGAAGCTGAGGTCCAGCTTACTTCCGGCGCACTGACGTCAGAGAGGCCCGTCACGTGCTAGCGTTGGAAGCTCGGTGTGTGACAGAGTAAGGAAGAGGCCTGCAGCTGAGGGAAAGCAGGGTCCGGCCGTAAGAGGACCGGCAGCTGGGCCTGGCCAGAGGTCGGGCCCAACTTGCAGCGCCGGCCGCCGTGCCGTCCAAAGACACCCGGCCAGGCCTGACCGTCCACAAGGTAAGACTGTTTTTTTTATAAGCATTGTTTTTTTTTATATGCTTGGGGGCTTTTTTTTATATATATTAGGGATTTTTTATATGCATTATTTTTTTTTATATGCATTGGTTTTTTTATATGTATTGGAGCTTTTTGATATGAATTTGTCTTTTTTATATGTATTGTTTTTTTTTATATGCATTGGGGCTTCTTTATATGTATTTTTTTATATGTATTGGTTTTATTCATATGTATTGGGGGGTCTTTTATTTATTTAATATGTTTTGGGGGTCTTTTTTTTATATGTATTGGGGTGTTATATATATTGGGGGGTTATATGTATTGGGGAGGTTGTTTTTTTTAAAATGTATTTTGAGGGGTTTGTATATATTTGGGGGTTGGGATTTTTTTGTAAGTATTTGGGGGTAGGTAGTTTTTTGCATTGGGGGGTGTTTTTTTTTTGGTATATATTTTGTGGGGGGTTTATTTCCTCTCTTTCACCTTGCATACTGTACAGTCAGCCTGGCAGTCTCTCTACCAACCTGCATGCAGTGTGTGTGCAGGTGTTTTCTATGACTCTCTCACCCTGCAGGCTGTCAGTCTGTCCCACTCTACAAGCTGCTAGTCTCGCCCTGCAGGCTGCCAGTCTGTCTCTCCCGCCCTGCAGGCTGCCAGTCTGTGTCTCTCCCGCCCTGCAGGCTGCCAGTCTGTGTCACTCTCGTCCTGCAGGCTGCCAGTCTGTGTCACTCTCGTCCTGCAGGCTGCCAGTCTGTGTCTCTCTCATCTTGCAGGCTGCCAGTCTATGTCTCTCGCCCTGCAGGCTGCCAGTCGGTGTCTCTCCCGCCCTGCAGTCTGCCTGTCTGTGTCTCTCGTCCTGCAGGCTGCCAGTCTGTGTCTCTCCCGCCCTGCAGGCTGCCAGACTGTGTCTCTCTCATCTTGCAGGCTGCCAGTCTATGTCTCTCGCCCTGCAGGCTGCCAGTCGGTGTCTCTCGTCCTGCAGGCTGCCAGTCTGTGTCTCTCGTCCTGCAGGCTGCTAGTCTGTGTCTCTCCCGCCCTGCAGGCTGCCAGTCTGTGTCTCTCTCATCTTGCAGGCTGCCAGTCTATGTCTCTCGCCCTGCAGGCTGCCAGTCAGTGTCTCTCTTGCCCTGCAGGCTGCCAGTCTGTGTCACTCTCGTCCTACAGGCTGCCAGTCTATGTCTCTCGTCCTGCAGGCTGCCAGTCGGTGTCTCTCTTGCCCTGCAGGCTGCCAGTCTGTGTCACTCTCGTCCTGCAGGCTGCCAGTCTGTGTCTCTCGCCCTGCAGGCTGCCAGTCTGTGACTCTCTCATCCTGCAGGCTGCCAGTCTGTGTCTCTCCCGCCCTGCAGGCTGCCAGTCTGTGTCTCCCGCCCTGCAGGCTGCCAGTCTGTGACTCTCATCCTGCAGGCTGCCAGTCTGTGTCTCCCGCCCTGCAGGCTGCCAGTCTGTGTCTCCCGCCCTGCAGGCTGCCAGTCTGTGTCACTCTCGTCCTGCAGGCTGCCAGTCTGTGTCACTCTCGTCCTGCAGGCTGCCAGTCTGTGTCTCTCTCATCTTGCAGGCTGCCAGTCTATGTCTCTCATCCTGCAGGCTGCCAGTCTATGTCTCTCGTCCTGCAGGCTGCCAGTCTGTGACTCTCGCCCTGCAGGCTGCCAGTCTGTGTCACTCTCGTTCTGCAGGCTGCCAGTCTGTGTCTCCCGCCCTGCAGGCTGCCAGTCTGTGTCTCCCGCCCTGCAGGCTGCCAGTCTGTGTCACTCTCGTTCTGCAGGCTGCCAGTCTGTGTCTCCCGCCCTGCAGGCTGCCAGTCTGTGTCTCCCGCCCTGCAGGCTGCCAGTCTGTGTCTCCCGCCCTGCAGGCTGCCAGTCTGTGTCACTCTCGTCCTGCAGGCTGCCAGTCTGTGTCTCTCGCCCTGCAGGCTGCCAGTCTGTGTCTTTTCGCCCTGCAGGCTGCCAGTCTGTGTCTTTTCGCCCTGCAGACTGCCAGTCTGTGTCTTTTCGCCCTGCAGACTGCCAGTCTGTGTCTTTTCGCCCTGCAGACTGCCAGTCTGTGTCTTTTCGCCCTGCAGGCTGCCAGTCTGTGTCTTTTCGCCCTGCAGGCTGTCTGTCTGTGTCTCTCTCTATTGGGCTATTTTGTCTTCTCAGTTGTTGTAGCTACTGCTGACATAATGGAGTGGGGGCTCAGTCAGGTCAGCATATCTTTTGAAAAGCCAATCACACTAAACAGATGAGAGACAAAGAAGCGGTGTTATGGCAGTTTCCAGATTAAATAGATGCTGAACAAAACAGGAAGCTTTGTTAAAAGGAGCCATATAATGAGAAATCAAGTACTCATAGTGAAACAAACACGGAGGTGGTTAAACCTTTGTATTTTTTTGTTTACAGTCCAGAGTTTGAAACTTATACAGAGACAATTTTAGAGCGTATTAAGAATTCAGTAAATTTGCAAGTGACTCTTGCAGGCCCAATAATGAAGAAACAGAAGACGCAATGAATTAATGTGTATTGGATATACAGAATCCCTGTGACAATCACAAGCATGTACCAAATAAATGGCTGGATTCACAAATCAGATTAGTCTGAAATGTGAAACTTGAGTCTTCTGTTAAGTTCGACACATTTTGTAAAAATGGGGGTATTAAGACACTATGAATGAAACATGCTGTTTTTGCACAAGCTGTTGTGTTTGTTTTGTGCTTTAGAATTGGCAAAATGCATTAAGCTCAATCTTCACAGGGATGAAGCATTCTCTGCATTTAAAAGCGAGAAGCAGCGGCTCATTGAGTAAAGACACTGAGTGGCACTGAGCTTGAAGCAGGGGAACCTGGTTCAATGCCTGGTGTCAACTCCCTGTGACCTGGGGCAAGTCACCCTATCTCCCTATGTCTCAGGCACCAAAAATATAGATTGTAAACTCCACAGGGCAGGGACCTGCGCCTGCAAAATGTGTCTGTAAACTAGCAGCGCTAGAACAAGAACATGCTATTATTATTAGATATTTTGAGACATAGAATTTGGATGTTTTGTTTGAATAAAAAAAATTGCCAGTATAAATACCCAGTAGCATTATCGATAAACTAGAATGTAAAAGGGTGTATCTACAATTACACACACACACCCCCACCCCCCCCCCCCACACACACACCCACACACATAATAAACACAATGCCCATGGATCGTGATATCTTGCCCTCAAGCTCAGTATTACTATTGTTTGGATTGTGCTCTTCTTCTCAATAATCAGCAGTGCAAATGCTTTGAGCTCAGTGAGGGGATTTCCCCAGATAATAATAATAAACAGATTCTCTCTCTCCACCCTCCCCCCGGGTTACTGACTCACAGGAAGATCAGCGACAGTCACCGAAACCTTATTAAACAAGTGGTTGCCATGGTGATGACAGAGGGAAACGTCACACCTATGAGCGACTCCGGGTCTGAGTCATGCACGCCAATAGGTTGCTCCTCTTGAACGTCAGAAATAAGCGACTCCAATGAATGGATCTGAGTTACGTCATAGACGCGCTGTTATTGTGCTCTGAGCAGCAGCAGAGGAGGAAGGATGGGGAGGATATAGCTTTAGAGGGAAGGAGAAGATCATCCCGGCTTCCTCATGCGGAGGAACCAGGACACCGCGGAGACCTGCCACGGAGAGCAGCCCCAGTCCTCCACCGGCACCCAGACAGACAGCATGCAGGGTGAGACAGACTGACGGCATGCAGGGGGAGACTGACTGACTGACAGCATGCAGGGGGAGACTGACTGACTGACTGACAGCATGCAGGGGGAGACTGACTGACTGACTGACAGCATGCAGGGGGAGACTGACTGACTGACAGCATGCAGGGTGAATAGATTGACGGAAAGACACAAAATCCAGCTGGAAAATGTTGGTCAGTTAGTCCCCAGATTATGTGCATTTACAACCATACGTGTGGTAGTGTAGTGTATAAGGTGAGACAGACAGCATGCAGGGTGAATTGAAGAAAAGGTGCACTTCCTTGATTTTGGAGACATTTTTAATTGCTTTGGGTGCACACTCAACACCAAAGGCGCAACCAGTATGTCTAGTAACTCTCCTTCTAGAGAAGAAAAGAGCCAGGGGTCTTATTTTAAAAATAGAAAAGTCTTTTTATGTAGACAAAATCGATGTTTCGATCCATAACTTTTATCTTCATCAAGATCATAATGTGATGTGAACCCATTGCCTTATATACATGATATGTGATAAAACACCTGTGGTGGACATGTTTACGTAATCCCCAAATCAAGCGTCGTCGTATTTTTAATTCACCATCAATGTATCAGTATGTGAATTTAACTATTTAGATGCTGTGCAAAAGGATACAAATTACAAGGAAAAACTATGGAAAGTTTATGGTGTGTGTTAAAGCAAAACCCTAAGTAAATTATCTACACATAAACAAAGATTTACGACTGTAAATATATATAACATAAAATAAGTAGTTATTTTACATCTGAATTGGTGAAAACCTGTTAAAGCATTAGTCTAAAAGTTACTTAACGGAGCATTTAAAAACGCAAACAATTGCAAATACTGAAACAAACAGATTAAAAACTCTCTATATAACGACAGTAGTATAAATTAAAGGCTCCAATCTGGAAATGGTTTAGTCACATACTTTGTCACTGTTGCCATCGATATTTAGCAACAGAATATTTTTCTGTTGAACAAGATATTCTACTATTTTTTTCGCAAGATGCATCATCACAAGGTGTATAAAGCAGTTAACCCTTTCATTTATGTACATCTACTTTTAGCCATATCGAGGTCAGAATTAAAGACACAAGTCTTGCGAATAGACCTAATGCCCAAATTGAAATTTCGCGTATAATTTTATTATAGTATGTCCCCCGAATCCTATAGTTTTTGGCTTATAGTTCTGTACTTAAACCAAACCACTTGTCAAACGACATAAAAATGACATATGTTTTTAAGTGTCTCCGCTTATACGTTGTGGTCACCACATATCTTGGCTCATTGCTTCACACCTGGTAACAAAGACTAAGACAATATAGTGGAACTGCTCTTTTTAAGAATATTGCTGTTATTGTTTATTGGTGCTCCACTTGGTAGAAACACTTTTTGCTAGGAGAGGCTGATACCTTAAGTCAGGGGTGCGCAAATTTTTGAAGCTGCCTGCTCCCTTCACTGCTCGCGCCCCCCTTACCTCTTTGGTCGGCGTCAAATGACGCAGCAGAGTCATGTCACGTCATTTGACGCCACGTTGCCATGGCGACGGCATGTGACGTGATGATAAAAGGAACATAGGGCACAACGGATTTAGAATATCCAAACTCATTTATTGAGCCAACACATTTCTACCGTGATGGTCTTTATCAAGTGACAATGGCATAAACATAATCCCTTCAAACAACATTTAAATAGTGCCCCAAAACCCCATAATGCAACCTGTTCAATCAGTGGTGATGGTATGCATGTGTTGAATGAGTCCCTTCATCCAATGTCCAGTTCGTATCCTTAACTAAGTAATCTTCAACAGATGTTAGCATACTCCTGTGTATCGTGGTATCTGTATTCTCCCCACTTCCGGGTTGTTCGGCGGTGTCCATCTTGCTGACGTCATCAATCCGGGTCCCAAGCTGCTGGAACGCATTTAGGTCCTCTGTTCTTCTGGCACATTTCCTCAAGTTGTGCGTTTCATTGTTCGCGCATGCGCAGTAAGAATTCCTCCGATTTCCTTCATTCTTCCTCCCTTTGGAACGCATGAGGCGCAGACTGCGTGTCAGTCACTGCGCATGCGTTTGTCATTCCGTTCGCGGTCAGCTAGCTTAAGGGAGATAAACTGATCTTCAGTCTTCTTCTGTAGTGGTCCCTCGATGCGTCCTCTTCTCCTGGCAGTAAGTGGGGGATATCTTCATCATCAAGAGTCCACGATGTGTGTTAAAAAAGGAAAAAAGGGGATAAATCAGCACACCACTATACGAACTGATTGCAAATATATCATCCTACTGTGCAAAGTGAGTTATAATAAAAAAGATTAAAAAAGGTTTGTCTTTGTCATTTTAATAATCTTTAGAATTCACAGCCCCAGAGATATACTGACCTTACAGTTTTTATCCAATACAGCAAGCAGTGGCAGCCACCTATGGCTAGTGGGAAAGAAATGATATTATCTTTCCTCAATGAAGCACCCTAATGACAAAAAGTCATTCAGTCCATTAGGATATACAGTGTCTAATGTATGAATCCAGAAGGATTTACGCTGTAATAATAGAACATCCTTATCTAGACATGCCCTAGCTTTTTTAATATGTTTGTTAGGACCAATATGTCAGGCCAGAATCTGCACTCATGTCTAGCTTCCATTTTGTATGGTCATAACTAGTTAAGATTCTGTAGTCAGCCTTTTGCTGAAATATAATTCCTAAATGCACTCAGTTTCTGCCAAAATTGCATTTCCTTTCTTTCTGGTCAGGATATTACTAGATACTTTTGTGATGTCACTTTCCTCGTGTTTTAGTAGAATATAATAGAATGGTTCTCTGCAAGAAGCAAAATAGTGTAATATAGTTGCTAAGACTCAAGGTCTCTTTTGATAACAGACAATGAATAAGCTATGTATTCAGACAATTGCTTGTATTGGGAAAAGACACGTCCCTAAAGTCACGCCAATAATATGTCCTGCCCCTAAATCACGCCTCTAATCAATGCTACGCCCAAGACACACCTAGTATACGCCTATGTCACGCCTATGATACGCCTATGTTACGCCTCTAACCAATATCTTTTTTTTTTTTCTATATAAAAGTCATTACCCTATGAGTAATAAATTGAGACAAAGGATTTGAAACCTGGCGTGCGTTACGTTTCATTTCGTTCGTCTTCCAGGCCTGATAAGGTTCATCAAAGATCGAAGATAACAGTTGCAGGGCGTGAAAGCTTCCTGGGAAGTCTGCTGCAAAACGGTGCAGATTGTGTCCAGTCACAAGGCTTCAGTTTTCTTTTCAGAGAATAGGTTCCTTTTGGTTCTGAAGCCAGGGGAAGGAAATAACGGATTTTCCTTCAGTTTTTGGTGTCCGAAGTGGGATTCGTACCCACGCCTCCAATGTTCAATACCCATTAATTTTAATGAGGATATTGGGCTACTCAAGCCAGTGCAATGTCTAATAATAGCAGTATCCTCTGCACGATTACTGATTTTACTCTTATGTTCGATGAATCTTGTTTTGAGCATACGGTTGCTCTTACCTATATAACATAATCCACATGGACATTTAATCATGTACGCTATATTTGTGGTTGTGCAGGTGATACGCTCTTTGATATTAAACAATTTGCCACTTCTGGGATGATAAAACTTATCCCCAGTGTTGAGACTGTTATAGATGCTACACCCATAACATTTATAGCAACCTGCCTTGGGTGAACTCAAGAAATGTGGAGTGGTATAGTGTTTCTCATTATCGGCTTTAATCAGGATGTCCTTTAGATTCTCTCCCCGTTTATAAGCAAAACGTGGGAAATCTTTACAGACATCCTTAAGTGTATCGTCAGTCTAGTATTTTGCAGTGTTTTTTAAGTGTTTTTTTTAATAAAACCACTGGCAGTTGTAAATTTACTTACAAATGTAAGACGATCACTTTTAGAAGTTTGTTGTGGAGATTTGTTAAAAGCTGTGATAATTTCAGACCTGTTATGTCCCCTTTCCACAAATCTCTCCTCAATCTCTTTTAGAATATCATCCAATTTAATAGGCCTGTCTACTATTCGTGTAGCTCTGATTTTTTGAGAAAATGGTAGCATTTGTTTCAGGCGCTCTGGGTGGAAGCTAGATGCATGCAAGGTACTATTCCTATCCGTGGGCTTCCTATAAAGATCACTCTGAAGTTCTCCATTATCATATGTAAGGAGCACATCTAGATACGAGATCTGTTTTGTGCTCCAATTTTTAGTAAATCTTACTGTTGTATTCAGCCCATCAAGATAATCAAAAAAGTTGGTAAGCTCCTCCTCTGTACCTTCCCAAAGATATAGCAAATCGTTAATGTATCTACAATAGAATAACATCTTATTGTAATACTCTGTGGGATAGATGAATTTCTCCTCAAAATCAGTCATATACAAGTTAGCATAGGATGGGGCCACATTGCTCTTAATGACCAGAGGCTGCAAGAAAGTATCAACATGTAGCTGATAAAATGGGCCTCCCTGGGGGATTTTGCAAACTTTTATGGCTCTTTGGAAATAAGTAGACTGGACGTCTCGGGTTTTTCATAGTAAGAAAATGTACTATTTCTTCATTAATCCATAAATTATTTAATCCTAATTGGAGTATACCCTTAATTTCAGTTTGATACCTTAATGTTGGATCTAGGTCAAGCTTAATATAACACTCCTGATTCTCCAATTGCCTCAGTGCTTCTGTTTTATACACACTATAATCCTGCACTACAAGTGCTCCTCCCTTGTCTGCTCTTTTAAAAATAATATTGTTATTCTCCCTGAGTTTTTTTAAAGTTTCCTTTTGTGCAAGTGTCAGATTGAAGTTTGTGTAATGATGCTTTTTAAAATAATGTTTAACATAATTTTTTAATAAGGCGCATGAATACATTTACACCTGTATTTTGGAAAGGTGCAATAAACCTTGATTTTAATTTACATCGATTAGGGTTTACCTGCTCTTGTTGCTGCCACTGCTGGTCTTGCTGATCTGTGGATCTACTGGAGAAAAAAAAAGATTTTACATTTTAAATTTCTTTCAAATTTGAACAGTTCAACCTCTAATTCAAAGGGGTCAGGTCTTGTACTGGGGACAAATGAGGGACCTTTGGATAACACGCAGATATCCATTTCAGTTAATTCATGAGAAGACAAGTTGATGATCAAATTATGCTTACTCATATTGGTCGTGGGCGAAGAACTGGAGGTGTTCTTTGCACTTCTGCGGCCCCTCCCTGTTTTGCGTCTTTGGCCCTTGATGTCTGTCCTCTTCCCTTGTCTAAAAAAGACCTCCCTGGGGTTTGGGTTACTGCACCCGCCGCTGATGAAGCAGATGCGGAATCACTTGTGAAGCCTGTGGGTTTTTTGGCTGTTGTCTTTGCTCGTGTTTGATTTTTTTGAACGTCTCTCTGCTTTTCTGCAGAAGTAGACAGTATTATCTTTATAATCTGTCACTATTTTCTTAAATTTTTGTTTTTTAAAATGAATGAAATCATCCTTAAATTTTTGTAACCTGGTTTTAAGCTCATCTAATGATTGGACGGTAATATCATTTTGATGTCTGCTCAATGATAATTTCTATTTTTAGAATATCATGCCTCACAGTAGCGAGTTGCTTACCCACTTCCTCTATCACCAATAATATTAAGACAAGTGATGCTTTGTTTAAAATTTTGCACCAATTATCACAAAAGGCATTACTGTCACTTCCAATTGTGGGGCGGTTTTTTTATACGAAACCCCCTGGGTATGAGTTTCTGTTGGTGTATTACCATGAGAATAAAGTTTGATTTCTTTTTTCTTTAGCCTTTCTAGATCTTTAATGTGATCTGTGGGTCTATCAGGACCAAAAGCCTCCTGTGGGGTTGATTTTAAACAAAATGTTATTAATTTCTTCGTCATTTAAAGTTTTTATTTCTGCTCTATTAGTTAATCCGCTAGACAAATTATCCAAACCTTCCATATATTAAAAATTCTTCGCCACTTGTCACTAGCAGAAAAAATATATCCAAATGTGGATCAAAGCTCCTGTATAGCAACAGGTATAAACGGTTAAAGTAATTACAAAATAGATACTGACTTGAAGCTTAAAAGCTTATCAGTATTATACACAATTATGCTAATTAAAGCAGTAGGGTGGGTGCAAGCAAAATAACAGGTAGCAATAGTCCAGACAAGTAAGGAAGATGCAGCACACCTCAAAATAAAGGAGAGAAAAAATTGATACAGGTGCCGGTGTTCCAATGTTTGTACGGCACGTGACGTCACATGGCCCCGCACCAGCCATCTGAATCACGGTAAGGAGAGGTGCAGATGCCTCACGCGATCCCCCGGCATGTAATTTAAATGCCGTAGGGAAGAGCGCGGGGCCTCTGCCACCGCTGTGCCCCCTCTGAAAAATCCCGTGCCCCCCAGTTTGCACACCCCTGCCTTAAGTCATGTGGTTACAGATAACTTCCACGGACAGCATCATGCATCACAGACAATATAGTGAAGGATGGGTTGTTGGTTATTACTCCAGATAACTTGTCACATGTAGCATGGACAGTAACAAAGTATGTGACTACACTATTGCCAGATTGGAGCCTTTTATTTATACTACTGTTATACAGAGGGGTTTTAATCTGGTTGTTTCAGTGTTTGCGTTTTTAAATGCTCTGTTAATTAACTTTTAAGCTGATGATTTAAGAGATTTTCACCAATTCAGGTGTAAAATAAGTAATTATTTAGTGATATATATTTACAGTCTGAAGTCTTTGTGTTTATGTGTAGATAATTTATTTAGGGATTTATTTGTGCTTTAACACACACCATTAACTTTCTTTTGGTTTTCCCCCTTTTTTTCTTTGTAATTGTATCTTTTTGCACAGCATGTAAATCGTTAAATTCACATACTGATGCAATGATGGTGGATTAAACATACGACGACGTTTGATTTGGGGATTACGTAAAGATGTGCACCACACAGGTGTTTTATCACATATCGTGTATATAAGGCAATGGGTTCACTTATTAGGCTGCGTCCATGGTATGGACGACCGCGCGGACACGTCTGTGCGATCAGACTGCTTCAAGGCAGTGATTGCTTCCATGCAGCGTGCGGAGGCAGGAGGATGCGCGAGAAATCAGTTCAAACAGATTTCTCGCGCGATAGGGCGGTCGTGTGAGCAGTTCACCCAATGAGGGCGAACCAGCTCCGTGATGTCACTGGGAACGCCCCCAGAAACACCTCCCACGGCCCGAGTACTATGGCCAGGGAAAGCACCCGCTTTCCCTCAGTCTCCGCACGGCTGCACTCAATGGACGCAGCCTTAGATGGGACAGAGCCCCAAGATGGTATTGTGTCTTCGCTCAGAAACATACTAATATGTTGCTTATGGCTGTCAGGCTGTATAGAAACCAATAACTATGCCTTTTACATCAAAATAAACCAGTGACCTACTGCTTTAGGCCTCTTCAATACGCCTGTATTATTTGTTCTCCCCCCTTTCACGTGCTTGTGTCCAGTAATCCCACCTTACCTTAAACCTCTGTTTCCCTATTTCGATGCAGAAATAACAAAGATCTAGTAATGCAAAATGAAACAGTGACCTCTTCTTTCTAACGACACATAAGTAAAAGAGAAATTGTTAATATTTATTCCACTTTGCAGGTCAGGTACCAAGACTCTCTAAAGTCAATTTATTCACACTATTGAGCCTCTGGATGGAGATTTTTCCTTCTGCTGACCATGACATGACACATGACCATGACACAGGAAAAAGGAAATCCCAGGTAATATAATACATATCTTATCTGCTGCAGTGAAACTATTTACTTTGTTTTGAGAACATGAAAGGGTCAATTCTATACTATTGGGTATTTTTTGTCAGGAAGAGCTATTCAAAATCCTTACATTACATATTAACCACATAGGACTTCATACTTGATTTATTAAATTAGATATGTTAGTATAATTAAGCTACATAGGATTTGTGTGAATGCAGTCAATGTTTAAATCTTCATCGCTCAATATTTTTTCCGGCGTACAGCCACCTGGACTCCCACAAACCGTTACCCAACTGTTTTTGTTGACTTTAATTTATGTTGGTCTTGTAACAAGGAAAGTGGCGCTGTAGTTTCTTATTTTCTAATTGCCCCAACACCTGGAAATGTTGGCAGTTCATTTGAAACAACATTTTATCTTCTACAGAATTACAAATAAAAAAAAAAACTTTTTGAGAGTCTAATTTTGCTACCCATACGATGTACCTTATGGAAAGACCATTGGGAGACCAATTGGAAAGACCATTCTCTTCTCTCGCCCGCTGGTTGCTGTAAATGAGGGTTTTCAGTATACAGTTATGAAAGCGTACCTGCACATACTCATCCGCATTATCTACATTTGAAGAAATGTGGTCCGTTATTGGGAATGATTTCAAAATGACTTTTTAATGTAAAGTTGTCACAGGTTTCTATTTCACTTTCTCGAGATAGCAGCGTCCCTATTTTTTTTATTCTCCATTTTGTACTCTACACAGGAGTGCTCATCTCCAGTCCTCAAGCCCCTCCAACAGGTCAGGTTTTCAGGATATCCCAGCTTCAGCACAGAGGGCTCTATCAATTCTTAGTAAACAGTTTGAAAATGCATATTAACCACATCTTTGCAGGAAGCTTGAGCTCCAGCATCATTCAGTGAAGTACAATAGAAATGATTAGAAGGTTGGCAGCTCCTCCTTATTACACGGCGTTCTGGCGCAGGAATGCATGCAGATACTAGCTACGCCCTTGTAAATGCCACAATTCTAGAATTACAAATGACCAGTAATAAAGAAAAAAACAAATGTGTGTCCTAGTAACAATGATGATGTTTTTGTATATAACAATATTACGAGGAAGCTCTTGGCCAGATCTACACAGGTAGACAATCACGCGGGCCTCGAGCGGATGTCCTAAGGAATTGAAGTATTTGTTGCAGGATCCCCGTTTGTCTCACAATTTTGACCTGTCTAAAGAAAACACACCATTTAAATACTATTTCCCCACTCTCACCCCACCCCGTGATGCCGTAGGAAATTTCTGTTCCACGCGGTATCACTACGGTTGCTAAGCAACTCACCATAAATTAAACAAGTGTCACAAACCATTTAAATAATGAATTGATTTATTTCCAAATGCAGCACTGAGTACATAGTTGCAGTATCTCTTTGAGATGAGAACACACGAGTTGCACCAAAAGCAGCAGCCCCTCCCCGCCAAAGAGTCTCCTCACCATGCTTCCCCCTTCACTGGTCCTGTCCAATAAGCCGGCGTGAACAGGGTTAATTTCATCAAGGTGTTCTGGAGTTAGTCACCTTCTCCTACCCCCTACATTTTTTTTTCTGGCAGTGTGTTTCTTACATTTTTGCTAGGAGGGTGTGTTTTATGTTCAGCTGATATCACCTCACCTTAGGACTTTGAGAACGCACAAGTCTCGCCAGATGGGTGCTGATGTTACAGCTGCTCTGTTACATTTCGAAAACACACAAACCTTCCTTGCCCCCTTGTGCCTTTTGTTTGTACTTACCCTTCCTTATAGATTGTAAGCTTGGGGCAGGGCCCTCCTTACCTTCTGTAACAGTGTATGTTAATGTTTGATATTTTATTGTTTTCCGTCCTCCAGTCCTATTGTACTGCACTATGGAATATGTTGGCGCGTTATAAATAAATAAGAATATCTAATATGCCAAGGACTTAAAATTAGTTAATGTATAGATGCGATCTCTACAGAGTTCCAGAAACATTTTGTGATATAGTTGGTGAGCTGATAGGGGTTATAAATGACCAACTCTGCATTTGCAAAGTTTTATCATACCTGAGGGAAACCCATAATGTATTCTTGATGTGTTTTATTTTTTAGTAATATCACATAGCCCTCCTAAGGGTAAACCGAGTTGGTGTGTGTGTGTATTCAATGTCAACTTGCTGGATTTTGGGGGGGATTAGTAAGGCAGATATCCAGATATATTACATAATTGCTATTTCTGTAATATCTATTGCAGTGAATGTTGTCTTTATGCAACGTGTGTGTGTGTGTGTGTGTGTGTGTGTGTGTTTTGGGGGATGTTCCAATCATCTGACAAAAAAAATGTTTTTGTGTGTTGTAAATTTCTCGCTTTCCGCTGTACGGTTGCGACCCTCTCCCTTGGTCCGAGAGCCTCCCGGGAGGACACCCTACGATATCTAGTGCGCTGTTTCAGGAAACTCAGACGTCCGGGAGAAGCAAATAAGTTCAGACATGCAGTAGTCTTGCTCAGTTACTTCTCTATTTTATTATAGAACACAGCCTGTTTATATAGCTAGTTCAGGACGTAGTCTTGGAATGCATATGTCCATTATCACAAGACATCAAACAGTACCTGGCATTTGATAGCAGTCACTGGTAGTTACTGAGTTAATTTTCCTTTCATCCTTGGCCTCGGGGCAGTTTCCTGACTATCGTAAAAGATAACAAAAGAATGTGTTTACCTTCATTTAAATAGCAGCCGAAAGCAATTCTATGCAGAAAACAACTGTAAGTAAAAATACTTTCGGTTCCTGATTATATATTTGTGACACACCTTTTATGTCAAAAATGCCTGTTATAATAAAATGGAGGACCTACTGTTATATTTATATTAACACTACCCCTCATATATACATTAACACGTGTGTTCTTAATGTAGGTGAAAAAGACTGGTCTTGTTGTGGTTGCAAATATGAAAATTATTGGCCTTCACTGTTCCAGCAAAGAGCTGCACGCAGGTCAAATTGCAGTAATTAAGCATGGCTCAAGACTCAAGGACTGTGATGCTTATTTCTCCAGGAAACCATGTTCAGCTTGCTTAAAAATGATTGTCAATGGTGAGAAGTGAAAGGTTGTTTTGTTTATTTTGCAGTCTGCTTGCAATGTCCCAATAAACTCTTCAGCACTAGAGCATGGTAATAGGAACTGTAGTAGCAATACATTTTAAAACCAGTTGGAGCCGGTCAATGATCATCAACATGTACATGGTAGGAAGGACATTTGGCATGTGACAATGGCACCCATCAGGTGTATGTAATATACAGTACAGCAAATATAGTTTAAAGATTAAAAATGTATACTAAAATGATAGTTTCAAAATGATTATACAAATACCCATAGACACATACTGTATGCACAGTGGCCTTACAAAAACTGTGAAGATTATGTTTTGGATTATACAGTGAGAACTAAAATTAACCATTATGGATCTCAGACTGCCATACTCTATATTTTGGAAAGTTCTTTGTCTGTTCGTTATGGATTTGGACACCTTAAGATATCGTAACCACATTTTAGCATGATGGTTCCTGAGATCAAGGAGCAGATTTTTGTCTGTTTGGATAGAATTGGACGTGAATGACATCACAAATGATCACATCAGAAGATGGAATCTCATTGAACTTGGCTTGCCCACAGCTCATCGAGATCAGGGCAATTGACTTGGCAAGGAAATGAGGAGAGAAGCAAGCTACAATGCAGTGAAAACTATGCAACAACCAATGAACTTTTATTAGTTCAAGATCAAAAAATATATATAGTAGATTTATATATTTTCATTTTTTAAATTTTAATGCCACCAAAAAAAAACAAGATTCCCACTCATCCCTACCTATATTCCTTTCAAATTCAAACGACTTCAGACTCCAGTGAAACTGCCTTTGCCGGTCTAGGATATTTGGTCACAGCCATTTTGCAGTGACCAAATGGCAACTGGCGCTTTGCCGCGACTCTGCTGCTGCCGCAGACCACTTTACCACCAGCCGGTAAGGTAAGTAAACCCCCAAAACTAAAAAAAAAAAAAAACCTTGCCCTAAAAAACCCGTACCCTAAGCCCTTACACTAAACAAACCCTACCCTAACAGCTAAAACCCTTAAATTAACCCCCTACCCTAACCAACAATAACATTTACCTTCGGCGCGGAGGTTCCAGGGGTGAACGGCTGGGGCGGAGGCTCCGTCGGCGGCAACCAAACGTCCCATTCCGGCCTTTGCAAAATCAATAAATAAAAATGTCAAGGACGGTCACCTAAAGTAGCTGTAGAAAAAGAGGAAGCGGCGCTGTCCATTGAATTATAAATACTAGTGTAGAGTTAATGTGTGAGTGGGTGAAACTCCTATAAGAGAAACACACCAATTTGTCACGGGGTAGTAAATATCCCAAATGGGATGATGCTTAAGTCCGGCAGCCAGAGTCCAAAGAGGTTTTTCCACGTCCCTCCAAACAGTAAAAAAAAGAACAAGAATGTCTTCTGGCGCACAGACTCAAGCGGGATTTCCAAACATAGGAGCGATACAAGGAAAAACAGTATATTAATAGACAAATTCCTGTAATTGACCTATTAGTGAGACAAGCATATTCACAAATCAGCCTCTATTTTGTCTCCGTCAATAAAATTATTGCCCAAATGAGTCGATGTCAAAGCAAACTTCGATTAATCAAGGCAAAAAGGTAGGTCTAATATAGATAACGCACACCTGATATGGTGATTTTCTAGGTATTTCCTCATGTTTTTTCCAAATGGCAGCAGGTGAAATAAAGCTGTATGAATTTATTACCCAATTGGAACTTAGGGATATTCTTCAAATCCCAAGGAAAACCCTTATAAAGGGAAATGGCATGGCATAATAACGGTTTAATTGGGAAAGGACTGGCATAAAAACAAATGTTCACTCACAAACGCCCGGTTTGATGGCACCTTTTGAATGTAGCGTTCCAGCATCTAGAACCTCGGCGTCCTCCTGAATTTCTTTGTCGCAGGGGCAGATGAGGTATTTTACGTTCATTAATCCGTTCCGGTCAGCTGGCGATATTCTCTCCACACTGAGATCGCGTCGCTGTCTCGTTCCCCTGCTCGTGCGCAGCTGGAGGGGGATTTGTGACTATGCTTTTCTCACTAATTGGCTAATTACAGGAATCTGTCTATTAATATACTGGTTTTTTTTCCTTGTATCGCTCCTGTTTGGAAATCCCGCTTGAGTCTGTGCGCCAGAGGACATTATTCTTTTTTACCTAAAAGTAGCAGGACTGAATTTAGAAAATCCATGTTTTCCATAGGTGAACATTATGTTGGATGCTCCAGAGTGGGAACTGGAAAAAAATGGTATGGTTTTTGCACCTGATGGAAAAACCACAAATATAGTTTACCTAACCCCGCATTAGACTAAAAATACATACTTACATTTTTTTCCCCATTAAGAAACAAAAAATATTAATTATCCATTTACAAATCTCAGGATTTTCTGGCTTCTTAAAATTCCCAAGCAACACCAGGTGCTTTCAGCTATTGGGTTGATGATAACCATGACTTATTTAAGCCCCCTTGTGCATGTAAAGTATAAGGGCTTGATTATAACCAATATATTTTGCTGTTTCAACAGCAATTTGTATCTTTTTTTTAGAAATATTTTTGCTGTTAATAATACTCATGTTGTATTATGAGAACTTCTAGCTCAGTATTAACTCTGACTATAAATGCTATTTTTATAGGTGGGGTAAACAGAATTTCCTATTGGCCCGGCGATCCAGAAATGAGCCTGCAGCAGGAAATCACCAATCATTCCAACCCTGGAGATGCACAGCTTGATGCAAAAGCCGTGGAGAGGCTGAAATCCAACAGTCGCGCTCATGTGTGCGTGTTGCTGCAGCCGTTGGCATGTTCCATGGTACAGTTTGTTGAGGAAACTTCCTTGAAATGCGACTTTATCCAGAAGATTGAAATGAAGCATCCCGACTTCACCACAAATGTATTTTATGAGTATCGTCAGGAAAGGATTAAGGAGTACGAAACGCTGTTTTTAATTTCCAGCGAGGAAATGCACAAGGAAATGCTGAGGATGATGGGTCTGAAGAATCTCTGTGAGAACCCGTATTTCATTAATCTGAGGCAGAATATGAAAGAGCTTGTTCTCATCTTAGCCACGGTGGCATCTAGTGTTCCCAGCTGCTACGATTTTGGTTTTTACTTAAGTGAGTCTCAGTTGACCAGTGACGTGAACCATCAGAGTCTTACTCCAGAAATTACCCAGCACTGTATGATTCAAGCACGGCTGCTGGCATATCGAGCTGGTTAGTTGAATGTTTAATACACTGTAAACTGATTATTTGGAATTTGTGAGTTGGGTCCACTTCTTGGCTGCCAAAGTAAGTTTCATAAAATATCCTCTATCCGCTATAATTAGAAGTTTAGTTTTGGTGTGCTATTGTTAGGGCACATGGAGAGTTGAAGGGTGTCCCGTAAAAAGCCATACCGGATCATTATCACACAAATCGCCTTGGGTCATTTTGACGGTATGCAAATGTGATGAGTTACCATGTGGCTATGATGGCAATACGGTCCCGCAGAAGTGTTTACCCTTCTTATAATAAAATAGTTAAAAGCCAAGGACACCCATAAACAACATTCTTTATTTCGAAAAAGAAATATCAGCAGAACAAAAAAAGAATAATACTGGGATATTAGACGGAGAAAAAACAAGGTAACCAAAAATAAATGTATGCACACAGAACTATTCTCTTGTAAAACATCATGGTCTATATTTACTAAGCACTGCTAAGCCATAAGACACATTATGGCTCAATCATGTGAATGGGCCTAAAGATGTCCTATGGTTTAGCACCGCTTAGTAAATATTCCCCCTCATCTTTTTATTCTGGTCTTGTTCTCGGACATTATATGTTTGTTTTTTGTTTTTTTTATTTGGTGAACTTTTATGTGGGTTTGCTATATTTGTAACACATGTTCCCAAATTCTGGAGGACAAACGGCAACATGTTTCATGCAGCACTTTAAGGAAATGCTTGTGGGAACTGAGGCCCCTGTATAATCTGTTGCCACGCTCACAGGCTTCCTGGTCCTGCAGAAGCAGTAGAGTACAGTAGTGATGATGTAACTTGTTGCACGGAGTATTTTCATTTTGCCACTTGTCAGAGCAGAAGCTCCCATCCAGAATGAGAATTAAACTGAAATCCTCCAAACTAACGTGAAAATAAAATGAAGCGGGGAAAAGGCTGGTGAAGTGACAAAGTAACCTGAGCAGCTTGTCTTTTTTGTTGACTTTTTTTAGAAGATCACAAAATAGGAGTTGGTGCGGTTATTTGGGCGGAACGGAAATCTGTAAGTATTGTTTTTTGTTTCCCCCCATTCTTTAAGATTCATTTTTCCTCAACCTTGATGTGATGTATACCACTTAAAGCACAATTCAACTTCTTCCCCCCCTCCCCCTGTTTTTTTTGTTGTTATTTTCTGGCTATTATGATTATTTTAGTCTTTCGTTAGGCTGTTGACATGTGAACATTATATCTCGATGACATAAGCTCACATGCGTCACTTCAGGAAAAAGTACAGAGCTTACTGCTTGCATCAGTGTGTAATCAAGACCGCTCAGGATAAGGGAGATGTGTGTTTCAAGTCAGTGGTGTCATAAAGTTTAATTTCGCTTTTAGCCAAAAAAAATTAGTAATACAACACACAATGTTTAGACCTCGTGAGCAGAGAAAAAACTAGAGCAATAACAGACGCAGTTGTATAGAATGCAGAAACATAAAAAAAAAATATATATATATATATATATGTACGCGCAAGCAAGCAGAGAGAACTGCACCGTTAAATGCTCA
Organism: Ascaphus truei; assembly: GCF_040206685.1. Lineage (NCBI taxonomy): Eukaryota > Metazoa > Chordata > Amphibia > Anura > Ascaphidae > Ascaphus > Ascaphus truei. The sequence continues at coordinate 352,693,109 of NC_134485.1, forward strand.
TTATTAACTGTGCTGAAAACCATTGCACATGACATACAAAATCAAAGAAAAAGAAGCGAAAACTCCCATTGCAGGACATTGATTTAATGTATCAAAGGTAAAAGTATCAAACAGTCTTATATAAAAAAAAAAAGTAGACCGAATGGTTACAAAAAAGTAAAATTAAAAATGTTACAGAAATAGAGGAAACAGCAGTGGATACAAAACTGTAATTAAAAAATAGAAGTAGCAGACAGCGATGAGTTCATCGGTAGACACACAGTTAATATATGCAAGTGCCCTTACAGAATATAAATTAAATTTGATCTCATCGGTGAGTCCACTTATGTAGTTGGACGTTGTATCCAATGGTAGTGTCTCTGTCACACGGCACATTGGTATAGGTGAAGCGTTCAGGGGCGCTTCCAATCTGCTCCGCAGATGTACTAGCGTCGCAGTGGAAAAAAGGCAAACCGGAACGTCCGACACAGTGATTACTGGTTCCTAGGGCTGGGCGTCGCGTTATGCACAGTATGCTGAAAGTAAGAGACCTTTATCCTAGCACAGCCTTCAGCTGATCTTGCATCCATCAGAACGGTGTCTAATCAGAAGTGGAATGCGCACCTAACAGGATACTGGTTCTAGCACTTGCTGTAACTATAGCTACTCACAGCTGGCGGTTCTCTAGCTGGTACCGCTGTAGTACAGCAGAGGTGCTACTCCACAATAACAACCTTTTATTAATAGAAAATGTTTCTGTGCACCGAACGTTGATTTTGTATTAATAACATTTGTATTTTATTAATCCAAAAATCGACGTTCGGTGCACAGAACATTTTCTATTAATAAAAGGTTGTTATTATGGAGTAGCACCTCGGCTGTACTACAGCGGTTCCAGCTAGAGAACCGCCAGCTGTGAGTAGCCATAGTTACAGCAAGTGCTAGTACCAGTATCCTGTTGGGTGCGCAAACAAAATCAACGTTCAGTGCACAGAAACGGTTTCTATTAATGAAGGTTCGTTATTATGGAGCAGTCCAGCATTCTGCAGTTCTGTAACTGGTAAGATAATTTGTATGCATGTATATTTTTAGTTGTAGAGCGCCACCAATGAACGCAGAGCGTTACAAAAGAGACACTGGTCATTCTCTATAATGTATTAAGTGCAACAAACCATAATAGGAAAGGAAATCCCTACCCCAGAGTGCTTACAATCTAAGTACAGGCATACCCCGCATTAACATACGTAATGGGACCGGAGCATATATGTAAAGCGAAAATGTACTTAAAGTGAAGCACTACCTTTTCCCCACTTATCGATGCATGTACTGTACAGCAATCGTTATATACGTGCATAACTGATGTAAATAACGCATGTGTAACAGTCTCTATAGTCTCCCTGCTTGTGCACAGCTTCGGTACAGGTAGGGAGACGGTATTGCTGTTCAGGACGTGATGACAGGCGCATGCGTGAGCTGCCGTTTGCCTATTGGGCGATATGTACTTACTCGCGAGTGTACTTAAAGTGAGTGTACTTAAAGCGGGGTATACCTGTAGTGTGTTAGAAAGACAGCAGGCGAGGGAGTAAGTGCAGCAAATAGCTGTGCTTGATCACACTTGATGGTAACGGTGGCTGTGGATATAAGGCAGTAGTGATGAGTCCTGGCTATTGAAATTATTTTTTTTTTTAGGTTTGCCTTAAATGAGGGGAGAGAAGGTGCTTGGGGAATAATAAGAGAGAGTTTCACAGGTAAGGGGCAGTGAAGGAAAATGGTAAGACCAAAGATCAGTACAATTGGAAGGGGTGGAAAGGAGAAAATAATCAGACGAGCAGGGGCATAGAGAGAAATCCAAGATGATATGTTGGAAGGAGTAGATGAATGGGGAAACCTGCAGGTACAGTAAGAATGAGAACTTTGTAGGTGGTCTGGCACATGATAAAAAGTCAGGAGAGGAATGTAAGGAGACGATGAGCAGGGTCTATTCTGGGAGAAAGTGAAATGTTTATTGCTGCAGAAATGTGGATTAATTGCAAAAGAGAAATTTGTGAGGCAAGGAGACTTGGTGGTGGTGGTGATGGTAGTAGTAGTAGGTTACAATAATTCAGGCAGGAGAGGATAAGGGCATGCATTAGAGTTTTCGAGTGAGTGAGGGAAGAGTGTAATGTTATGGAGGAAGAGAGATGGGGTTTAGCCAGAGCATGAGTGTAGAAGGAGAGGGAGGAATCAAATGTCACAGCTAAGCACCATGCCTTGGTAACGGGATATATGGTGATCCTGTTTACTGTGAATGGGGGGGGGGGAAAGGATATTGGGCTAGGTTCAGGAGGAAATATGGGGATCTCTGTTTTGGACATATTACATTTTGAGGTGGAGGAGCGTCATCCAGGAGGACATGGCCAAGAGGCAGTCAGAGATTTAGGACTGGGTTGCAAGTGTGAGATTAGAGGTGGGTAGATATATTGCTGTATCTATATACCTACGTAGAGATGATGGCCAAATTCAAAGGCATTGATAAGATTAAGTGATGGTGTATACAGAGAGAAAATGAGAGGTCCTGGAAAAGAGCCTTGAGGTACACCAACAGACAGATCAACAGGGCATGAGGACATGTTGGCGAAAGAGACAGTATATATGTGGTAGGAGACGTGTCAGGAGAAACCAGATAAAGCTATGCTTCAGATACCAATAGTGTTTAGAATCTGAATTTACACGAGAGTTGGTAACAGTATTGATAGTACCGGGGAAAATGTACTTTGGAATTTGCTTCATTGAGATCATTAGCTACTTTAGTGAGGACACAGCCTCAGATGAGTAACCTGTATGAAAGCAAAATTGCAGAAGTTCCAGAAGGTCATGGGAATTAAGAAAGTTAATATTGCGGTATCTGCCGTTCAGACACTTTGTCTCCACAGGCCCGCCTTGTAATTCTCCCTTTAATAACTACATATGAATCTATCTGCATGAATGACCCATTGGCCAAAGGCATGATTTCCATACTTTATCAGGAGTTACTTCTTCAATACTCTAATATAGTCCATGCCTTTTATTAAATAGTGAGGAAAATACTTTCGAACACCTTTTTAGAATCTGATTGGGAAGAGATCTGTGAAACAATCTCCTCCATCTCTATCAATACCACAATAAGAGAGAGTAGCTGCAAAATGCTATATTGGTGATACCTCACCCCGGATAAACTCCATAACAACTATGCACAGACGTCACAACTATTTTTTATTTATTTTTTTTCCCCCCGTAACAGCAGAAGATCAATAACTTTAATATCTGGTGGGAAAATCCTTCCCTAAAAGCACGTTGGACCCATGTGTTCAATTTAATAAATCGGCTGCTCCAGTTAGCCATCCACCCAGACCCAGCCATAGCCTTACCCTGTAAACGCCCTCCTAATATTAACAAGGTTGAACATAAACTTGTGAGCCACATACTATCGGCTATAAGATTCGGCATTGCCTTCTCATGGAAGCAAAATGTGTACAAAAACGTATCAAATGGTGGCGCTCAGTGTATACGGTTTAAATAAACATCAAATAAACCCACAGTGTAATACATAAAATAAGATAATTCGTAGTGATACTTATACAACCACGTGTGATATATGCCGCTGTGACCTGATGCAGGACTGCTCTTTCAATCCTCGTGGACAAGTGAAGGGTAGAAATCATCAAGAAGCGCAAATCATGTGGAATACAAAAGAAGACAACAAACTTATGGTGCAGTATTGTGTGAATTCGGTGTGTTAAATGGCACGGTTAAATGTACAGAATACTCACAAACGTGAGAGGTAAGTAGGCATGTAAAGGTTTCTTTAACCCGTGAGATGAAGCCTAGTATTCAGATAGGAACCCCGCTCGTGATCAGGTACACTTTAGCGATCGAGTCCACTTTAGCCAGGGGCCCTTAGGAATAAAATGAACCGGACATAGTGCAGACTGTACACAGAAGATTTATAAAAGCAAGCAAAATCCAATCAACTCACATGGTGATGGAAATAAACCAGCGTATAGATCACAGTGTGGATCTCTGCAAACCAGGAGTCCTGAAGAAACCTACAAGGTGAAACGCGTAGAGTGATGCCCTAAGACGAAACCGGAGCCTCTGGAAGCGGATGACGTCACTTCCGGTCCTCGGTGAGACGCATCCGTGACACGCATACCAGAACAGAGGAACAGTCGAGACACCACTCTTCCGGTCTGCAGAGATCCACACTGTGATCTATACGCCTGTTTATTTCCATCACCATGTGAGTTGATTGGATTTTGCTTGCTTTTATAAATCTTCTGTGTACAGTCTGCACTATGTCCGGTTCATTTTATTCCTAAGGGCCCCTGGTTAAAGTGTACCCGATCGCTAAAGTGTACCTGATCACGAGCGGGGTTCCTATCTGAATACTAGGCTTCATCTCACGGGTTAAAGAAACCTTTACATGCCTACTTACCTCTCACGTTTGTGAGTATTCTGAACATTTAACCGTGCCATTTAACACACCGAATTCACACAATACTGCACCATAAGTTTGTTGTCTTCTTTGGTATTCCACATGATTTGCGCTTCTTGATGATTTCTACCCTTCTCATGGAAGCAACCATCCCCAGTTATGAATGCAGTCAAGAATAGAGTTAATCAAACCATGGTATATTAAAAAAAAAAATTTCATTACACCATTATCAAATTCCAGAGAGTCTGGGAAACATGACTCTCAGCGGAAACTCACATCCATCATAATAGAGAGTTACTGACCCTTTAGAATCAAGGCCTAGAAAACTACAGGTGCTTTGGTAGTCCCGAGCCAATGCCTCTATTTACATAGTATATTAAATGTACAGCTTTCAGTGGGACTGGTTAACAAATAGTTATTATGCCGAGTATCTCAACAACATATTTAATCATCTGACCATATATTTGTATCACTGTGTAAATTATCATTTAATGTAAATGTGTAAGTTGTAACTTACATATTGGCCCGAAAATAGTGCGACCTCGCACATAATACGACCCTTACAGTTTTCAAGGTGTTGGGCTGCGCATATAATATGAGTACAGTTTTCGGAAGGACATTTTTAGGAAAAAAACATAGCACTATATTCAGGCCAATACTGTACTTTTATTTCACTCGGACCTGACCAACTCCTTCATTTTTATTTATTTTTTCTCCTTTAAGTAGAATATATTGGGGGAGACAATTACACATTTTAGTTGAAAGGAGACAAGGCGGTAGTTGGTAATCCACACAGGGTCAAGTGTGCTTCTTTTTTTTTTTGAGAAATGGGGACAACTGCATGCTTAAAGGGTGAGGCGACGGTGTCTGAGGATATGGGGCGTTGAAGATATGGGTGAGAGTGGGGACTTGGATAGGAGTAAGATGTTTCATAAAGTTTGAGGGAATAGGATTAAGAGGGCAAGTGGTAGAGGAAGAAGAGAGTAACTGAGAAATTTCCAACTCTGTATCTGGAGAAAAAATAACTATAGGAAGAAGGTTTTGGTGGAAGGGACATACAGAATCTCACAGGGGATAACATCCACCTTGCCTTTAACCCTTTGAGAACCCCCCCCAAGACGTAGTCGCAACGTCATGGTGTCTGGAATTCCAGGGGCCCCATGACATAGTGACTGTCATCTCAAGAGAGGGTTGTTTTTTTCTGGTTATATCGCGTCCTGCTTTCCCATGATCTGCCCCTTGACTCCTCTTCCATTCCCTGTAAGCCGGTCACGTGACCACAGTGTGCCAGAGGGGCCATGGCACTTGGTTAGTGTGACCCCTCCGGCACTGAAAGGGTTAAAGTGTAGGTTAGTGAGGGGTAGTGGTGTTTGGCAATAGAGAGAGCAGAGTTACAACAGGAAGGCAGACATTTTTAGCGTATAAAATCATAATGAGTGGGATATTTCCTGGAGAGGTGTTCAGAGGAATGAGTGTAAGCACATGAAGCGTTTGTGAATTTAGCCAAGGCTGCGGGTTAGAGGGATGAGTGTGACAGATCCAGGAAGGGGCATATACTGTAGATCTATTGAGGGAGTGGATAGACATGTAAGATATTCACCTCTCCTTGCATTTCTTTCTCTGAACCTGTTAGAGTTCACGCTAGATGCAGAGAGCTCAATTGAGTGAAGGTCTCGTGAGTAGCAAGGATAACAGGTAGGGGGAGCGTGAGTGGATTGAGTGGTGGTGAATGATATGAGATGATGGTCCGGAAAGGGGGGAGATGGAGAAATCAGAAAAGGAACAACTTTTAGTAAAGACCAGGTCTAAATAGTGGACATACTTTTGGATGCTGGAATCGGACCATTGATGGAGGCCAAAGGAGGAGGTTAGAGAGAGAAGGTGAGATGCCTAGAAGACTGAGGGGTCATCAATGTCATAATTGAAGTACCCCAGCAAAATAATGGAAGAGTGAGTAGAGGAAAAAAAGTCAGGATTGAAAGTGAGAGAGAAATGTGAGGTAGAGCAGGGATGTGCAAACTATTGGAGTTGCGCCCCTCCCCCCCTGGTGCTCGTGCCCCCCTTACCTCATTTTGCGGTGTCAAATGACGCCGCAGGATCATGTGATGTCACGTCAACCTCCAGGGGAAAAAATGATCTGAACACAAAGTGCATCATCTCGTGCATTATTTAATGTACAAAAGGTTAAACCACAAAGCTTGAGGTCGGAAACTCACAAACATTCTTGTAAAAAGCACCTTGCTGAGTTTATAGTCCTGGCTACAGCTACGACGACGGCTTGCAGCCACAAAGCAACCCAAAGTAGTCCATAGCGACCGCATATAGTCAGGGCGACTAGCAGCGACAAAGCTACCAAAATCTATGTAGCTGAAAGATTTTGGTATTTGCAGCTACAGAAGCCCCATGTGACTTGCAGCAAGCCAATCACACAGCCCCTCTGCCTTCCCCCTACCTGACGTCACCACCCCTTGAGCCAGCTACATCGCACAACAGAGTGCAACTTTTGCTACGGCAACGAGTGACAACACTGGTAGCGGTGCCGTCGCTGTAACAAGGACTATAAACTTGCCCTAAAACTCAAATAGGAAAGTCCTCAGGGAAGAGCACTTCCCCCGACCATCATCAACAGTGTGTGAAGCTTCCTCACACTTGTTCCCTGATGAAGTAGCCTTAAGCTGCTACGAAACGCGTAGGACGTTTGTTCAGCTTTTCTTGTCGCTATCCTCCTTCACCCTGCCTCCTTAACCGGCGACGGATACCTTTCCCCACTGTTCTCCGGTGAGAGCGTGAGCAGAGTGCGGAGACTCAACAACAGATTGGCACGTTTATTACTCAACTGCAACTTGGGACTGAGGACTTTCCTATGTGAGTTTTACTCGGCAACGCGCTTTTTATAGTATGTTTGTGTGTTTACGACCTCTAGCTTTGTGGTTTTTAACCTTTTGTACATTAAATAATGCACTAGATATGCTAGTTCAGTTGCGATAGTGCAGAATAAATTAGTTCTTCAGTATTAGGTGATAGCTTTTTTTATTTTTATTTGGACTAACAATTTCTCATAAGACAAGCTTTCGAGAGTTCTCCTCTCTTCCTCAGGTCAGCAATATTGATTAACAAGATGGCACCGCAATATGCCAATCTTTTCATGACAAATCTTGAATAAAGATTCCTAACTACATGCCCCCACAAACCCTACAGATACATTGATGACCTGTTTATAATATGGAGAGAGGATGAAGGAAACCTAAAACAATTCCACGAGTCCCTGAACTCATTCCATCCATCAATTAAACTCAAAATGGATTATTCGGCAAACCTAGTAAACTTTCTAGATACAACAGTAACACTGAAAAATGGCAAACTACACACATTTGTATACAAGAAACCAATAGACAGATGCTGTTACCTCCAGAACTCCAGCGTCCATCCCACTCATACCAAACAAGGTATCATACACAGCCAGTCTATAAGATACCACCGCATATGCTCTGACACTGAAGACAGAAACAACCCTGACTGAATCGTTCACACAGAAGGGATACAAACCAGAGACCATTGCCAGAACTATTACATCTGCACTAAAAGCCCCACGAGAACACCTTCTATAATACAGACAGAGAACCTTCCACATGCCACTAGTGGCCACATACAACCCTACCCTAGAGGGAATACAAAAAATAATCAAAGATCTGAACCCATGCTGGAAGAGGATGTGACATTAAAAGAAATCTTTCCCAAACCTCCCATTCTTGCATTCTGGCAACCACCAAACCTCAAACAGAAATTAGTCAACAGAAAACTTCACAACGAACTTAAAGACACTGATAATGGCACAAAACTGTTCAACACACGTTGCAAACATATGCCAAGATCCCACAGCCAGTCACAACCATGGAACACTCAATGTTAAAGGATCATACTGCTGCACATCCAGAAACGTGGTTTATATGATTCAATGCAACAAATGTGACCAAGGATGCTACATTGGGGAAACCAACCAAAAACTTCAAGGCAGAATGAATATGTACAGACATTCTAAACTCCACCACGAAGAAGGAAGATACTGCTCACTTGTGGGACATCATTTTCTCACAACCAGATCATTCCATAAGTGATTTAAAAATCTAAATCCTCAATGGAATGTTAAAACGCACCCAAGAACGGAAAACATTTGAATTCAGAATAATAAGACTCTGACACCAAAACAAAAGGATTCATTGCGGATATGGGGTTTCTCACACACTATCACAATTGTTTGTAATCATCCCCTTCCCCCTCCATGCTGTTCCTTGTTACCCTTCAATGTCTTCAAACACTTTCTCACCCTACCTTATCTACAGTACATCTCTGTTGTTTTTTTGTTTTTTCTCCCCTGCTCTCCCAAACACTGTTTTAGACACAGATTCCTGTGTTAATCAGTATATTTGACCTGAGGAAGAAAGGAGAACTCTCAAACTTGTCCTATGTCATAAATTGTTAGTCCAAATAAAAAAGGTATCATCTAATACCGAAGAACTCATTTATTCTGCATTATATTTATTGCCTTTTTTTGCATGTTTCTTCCCCTCTGGTAATTGGTTGTAATGCGTTCAGGGGCTTATTGCTGCAGGATCAAAAGATGTCTGATCACAAGCATAGTTGTTGAATCCTTGTTCAATACCTGCCATACTAAGGTGTTTTATGATTGTATTCCCCTGTACAGTACACCATTTTATTACAAACACTGCTGTATGAAAAGAACACAAGAGTGCAAACTCCATAGTGTAGTATTTACTTCAAAAACAGAGAAAAGCACACAAGTGTAAACTCACAGTGAAGTGAGAGCATGAAATACAGTATGGGGATGGCGTTTGCGGCATCCTAGGGCTTGTCGGTAAGGAGAGAAATCCCCGCTCCTTCCACACCATGGGTCTACGTCGTGTGGCTTCTTTCTGTTCTTGAAGTAAACACTGCACTGGAGTTCGCGCGTTTGCAATGCCCTTGGAGAATTTGGGTACTTTTCTCTTGTGGCAAAGAGAGCAGCATCTCCAAGATTTTGGACTGATGTACTTGGACATTTTGGGACAGTAAATATACTTATGTTCAGATCTATTACTATTTATTCTGATTTATTGAATGATTTCTCTGAATTTTTTTTAATTATTATTATTATTATTTTTTTGATGTGTGTTCATTTGCCAACTAACCTTTCTTTTGGTGGCTTTAATATTTTATCATCTTATTTGCTTTATTTATTGTTGCTATTAATAATTAATATTTTTTCCCTCCCTACTTTTGAGGAATATATGTATCTTTTTACTTATTTTTTTCATATATTGTTTAAGCCCCCTCTTCGTTTCTAATACTACTGTATGTGAGATTCCTATTGACAATGGTCTTTTTTTTAAATCAAATTTGTACCTTAACTTTGACAAATGTTCCACAATCCCATTTTCTCTGTGTAGATTTTTGTCTAAAGTTTATAATTTCATTGTGTTCATATTGTTCTTATTTTATTTCTGTATGGGAACCACTGGTTTCACGGGCATGTGAAATCTGTTAGTTTTGCAGCGCCTGGAAGTACTGTATCACTTTAAATGTTCAGGTGTCACTTTACAAAGGATTCCTGTGGCTTTGTACTTTCGCTATCACTGTTTGTTTAATGCTCCAATTCAACAATCATTCTATATGGTTATACTTTCCAATATCAAACAACGAATATCTTTCCAGAACTTTCCTCAAAGTGAAACCTAGTATTCAATGAGTACGGTTCAATGAGTTGGTTAAAAAAAAAAACCGCTTTTGAATTTTTTTTATTTTTTCATTGACAAGAACTTTCATTTAATCTAGGGGAGTCCTTGCTAAACGTGCGTTTACTAAACCTGTCCACCAAGGGCCAATAAAGATAAGGAGGGTGCTCCTGTTGAGCACATATTGATTTTGTATGTATGTATGTGTATATATATATATATATATATATATATCTCTAGAACAAATCAACCCCCTCCCATGTCCCAGATTACTAAATTATTCAGATTTAAAAATACTTACATTTTGTGTCTAATCGTATATTATTATTATTAGAGGAAAGGAGGTTTCACCAACAACAAAGGAAAGGGTTCTTTACAGTAAGGGCAGTTAGAATGTGGAATTCATTACCCATGGAGACTGTGATGGCAGATACAATGGATATCTTTTAAAATAAATAATAATAATAAAAAGGTTGGACATCTTTTTAGAAAGGAAAAGGTATACAGGGATATACTAAATAAGTAAACATGGGAAGGATGTTGATCCAGGGAGTAATCTGATTGCCTTTATTTGGAGTCAGGAAGGAATTTATTTTTCCCCTTATGAGATGTATCATTTGATTGATATTTCATTGGGGTTTTTGGTTTGCCTTCCTGTGGATCAATAGATGGTAAGTACAAATATAGGATAAAGTGTCTGTCGTCTAAATTTCATATAAGTTGAACTTGATGGACATTTTGTAAGTGGTCATTTTTTTTCATGGTAATTTTTCAACCTCATCTAGTATGTAATTATTAGAAATAATATTTGCTTTGAGTTTTTCATGTTTGGCTGGGCTCCTCTCCACAAAATACTTTCTGCCTTTGGCTAGGTAAGCAGCTGACCACAGCATTGTGAGCTCATCGGAGTGTTGGTTAGCTATACATTATGGAGCCTGCCGGAAGGAGGTGTCAGTCATTGGGTAGCATGGAGCAGAGGAAGTAGAGGGTTTCGTTGTGCCAGCATCAGCTTGGTTGCCTCAATAACATCCTGAAAACCAATGAAGACAAATGGAGGTAGAGAGATACAAGTGCAGCTTATTCTAACAAGGGACAGGGCTGGATTTTTATTTTAATTGGGTGAATATTTCCTTATCTTACTATATTATATAAATAAAATAAAAAACCTCACTTTCTTCAGTCTGATAGGAGAGGAGGGTTGATGAGTGGAAAAATCTGTCACTTTTATTTGATCATGATGACATCAGAATGAAGGTGAGTGATGGGAGGACCAGAATATTGTTGAAATTCTACAGAATATATATATTTTTTAAAAACTCAATACACACTATCTTGGCATTTTATTACATAGAAAAGCAGCCTACTTTCAGTGCTTAGAGTACAGGATTGTCAGAAAAGTATGAAAATGACAGTTTCCCCCCTCACCACCTTCGGAAATTATTACTTAATTAACACTGTATAGTTTACATATCTAATTTTTCATAACTGGATTTTGAAACCAATTACTTTCAATTTATAAGAGAGCTTGTAAAATGTCTTAATATATTGCCGTATCCCAGTTCTAGTTTTGCTTAAAGATCATTACCCAGTGTTGATAGACGTTGCAGAATGGATTTGGAGAAACCGTTGTTAAGCTTTGTGCACTAGTTTGTAGGTGTTACACTTTATTGCAATCGTACATTCATCTTCACATGAGCAGCCTGTGTGTTTCATCCTTTTCTGATTGCAGAGTACGGTGGATTGTGATGGTACAGGAACCATGTATTTCCTTGGCTGCGGATATAATGCTTTTCCGGTTGGGTCAGAATATGCGGACTTTCCTCACATGGATGACAAGCAAAAAGACCGAGAAATCCGCAAGTTTCGATACATCATTCATGCCGAGCAGAATGCATTAACGTTCAGGTAGATATCGTTAAGAGGGACATGCGTAATATTGTTATGAAATGAACCCAGATTAAGAGAACATACATAATACTGTATATTATTACATAACAAAATCCATTATTATTTTTCCCCTTATTAGACATTGGAGCATGTTTCACTGCCTTTTTTTTGTTTGCCCATCTCTGGATCAAACAACTGTAAATATGGGATAAATAACTGTCTTCTAAATTTTGCATAGGTTGAACTTGATAGAAGACATGGTTTTTTTTCCAACCACATCTATGTAACAATGTACAGTAATTGCAGTTTTCATTATATGCTGATATACTGTAGCAGCAATAGATTTCTAGATCTTGATTAACAAATACAAAAGTTGTTCAAAATTGAAAACCAAACAGAGGCATACAAAGCTGATTCACCTTGAGAGGTTCTGTAAGTGACAATTTTATCATTAACTTAATAATTGGAAAATGTAAATTGCATAGTACTGTATAATCATTCAGTAAGTTAAACACAATTTGTTATGTATCTATTTTGAATATTATTCATGCATGGAACCACATTGTTACTTTGAGTGATTTACCTTCTGATTTTTTGCTAATGAATTCATTTGGATTATACATTGGATAATAAATTTGGATAATACATTGAGAGTTAGTTACCTCTCGTTTTCAAGTTATGATACTGTCATGTGTTGTATGTTTATTTTGATCTGTTGTGCAGGAGGATTTCTATTGTAACCCTCTTTACCTGACTCTGAAAGCGGTCACATCAAATAGGTTGCATACAATGGCAGTGCTCAGTATCTCAGGCCTTTGCAGGGTGCGGGTAGATGCAGGCTGGGCGTGAATAATCAGATGGGATAAACAATGGGCGCCAGGATTTTTTTATCTGAACAAAATATGCTTTATTGACATACATTACACCTGGACAGAACTCGTGGCAAACAATAGTATTATGGATAACATCCCCTGGTAGCTCTCATGCATACACTGGGGAGGTAAATAACTTGAGGGCCCATCATAAAGGACATTGTGTGGGCCACTTGCAGGAAGCATATGATTGTACAGTACATATTACCGCGCTCCTCCCTATAGAAGTTTGCTGCTGGTAAAAAGATAGGCCCTACATATAGAAAAACAAAAAGAACAATTCCTGCGTTCCTACCAATTAGGCTAAGTTAAAATCGTGATCTCATGAATAAGGGTTATTTCGTTAAACCCTTTGGCCAAAGCGTTATAATCCTGCAGCCAACGTCAAAGCTTAACCGAATTTGCAGGTACCTACATTGAATATATGTAATTATTGTCTCATGGACTAGTGAAAATGTGGGAGCCATGAAGGGGTTAAATAAAACATATGCTTATTGTGAGTAGTGCAATTAAAAGCTGGCCAAAGTATCATCGTTACCTTAATATAGAGGTAAACTGGGGGAGCACAAATTCCCTGGTGTGAATATAATAAAACATTACATATATTTCTTTCTGCCAGCTTTATACAGTCACCTACTCTTGGAGGGTGATGTGCAGACTGACCCTGAAGTGTGATATACCTGTACTAATTGGAAAAATGGTGGGGGCTCTTTCCTGAAGGAAGGAGACATACACCTCCAAGGAAATGCTATCTAAAGCAAATGAGCCAATAAGCCTACCCCTATGACGTTTCAGTGACACTACATTAAAATGCCCTTATGGAGTATGCAGCAAGGAAATGGATTGGCCTAATATTTGGGAAAGACTGTACATATTACCGCGCTCCTTCCTATAGACGTTTGCTGCTGGTAAAAAGATAGCTGCAAATTTGGTTATGCCTTGACGTTGGCTGCAGGCTTATAACGCTTTGGCCAAAGGGTTTAACGAAATAACCCTCATTCATGATATCACTATTTTATTTTAGCTTACAGACTGTAATTGGTAGGAGCGCAGGAATCGTTCTTTTTGTTTTTCTAAATGTAGGGAGCATATGATGTATTGGGAACCTGCTGGACGGGCGGGTTCTATATGAAAATAAGCTGCCATATCGCAAACCCGGTGATGACAGCTATGGTAGGCTTTTTTCCAAGGTCCAGAGGGAACAAAACATAGATTGACCAAAAAATTATTATTATGCGCATTTTAACAATGTACTAAATGTGAGTATAATTTTTACCTGCTTTCTATATAAAGTCTTTTTCACACACATTTGCACTATGATCGCCTCTATCCCTGTACCCTGAGGTAATCCGCACACGGAACCAATCTACCAAAGGAAGAGTCACTTGCCACAGTTTTGGATATATACTTTGACTGAGTACACTGTGTAGGCAATTTATAAGAGCCAATATTTCCTCTTGATCATTCATCTGTTTCAAACGTTTTTGCACTATTGCATTTCTCTCTTCTGTTTTTGGGTGATCTATGTTTTGCTCCCTCTGGACCTTGTAAAATATGTGCTTTAAGGGGACCTCTTGGAAACAAGTTCCACACCAGAGGTTTTGAACATTATTTCTGATCACATAAGCACTTATTTTTGTCATATTTTAACTAAATCACTAATTGTATGTCACTTGATTAGTGTCTTAAATCACATATACCTTAGAATATATTTTCACTTACACGTGGAGCGCCGTTCCAAACCACTTTCTGGGTATCTGACATCTACGGTAGGATCAACCCTATGCGACCAGGACAAGTGGCATCCGTCTCCCACAACATAAGGTCTCCATTCTTTGACAGTTGCTATCTTAGAGGGCACGTTCCGAACTGAAAACAACAAAGGGCGACAGGATACTTCCTTAATATACAGTAACTATACACAAACCTATTTACAGGACTCGCAGTGAGGATCCCAGTCAGAACTCTGAAGAACCTGCTTCTAGAACATATGGGGCAGCTATAAATACCCTTACATCTACATTATTCATCACATGGTGGGGAGGGAAGTAACATGCGTGAGCCCACACGGTTAACCCCTTAAAGCAATTAGCCATTTACAGAACTAGTGGTCACCAAAGAGGGGGCTACATTATTGTGGTATTACTAGTGCTGTGTTTTAACATCATCAATTATGTATTCACTCCTTTGACCTCACAGAATTTGTATTTTTTTTTTTTTTTTTTTTTTCCCTCCTTTTTTTTCCGGTTTGCAATGGTCTTTATTGGTTGAAGATGTCATGACATCAAACCTGAGGAAAAAAGCATGATCTTTGTGACAAAATGCCCATGTGATGAATGCGTGCCCTTAATCAGAGGCGCTGGCATCAAGCAGATCTATGCAGGGGACATTGACATCGGGAAGAAGAAAGCCGACATATCTTACATGAAATTTGGGGAACTCAAGGGAGTCGGTAAATATACAGTAAGTGTCAAATTGTGACAAATCATGATGACTGTCATTTGAATTTAATTTATATGTAAAATACTGTGTAATTGTACCACAAGAGCACAACTGAAACATTGATTTTTGTGCAGTAATGTTTATGTATCATTTTTATGTTTGTCAGATAATAGCAAAATTAACAAAATATAAAAAACAAAAGTTTCCCCTTTAACCAGAAGTGCTACTAGAATCCCTGGCTAAAAATAAGCGTGACACCATACTATTTCCAGTTCGTTCCTAAGTGAGATTATGTGATGTTGCTATGGAGCTGCTGTGTTTAGTGCAGCCTTTTGATTCTGGTTCCATCCACATTCCCACTGTTCATTTAATTACCCCATTACATACAGTCTGAAACGAGACCACGTGAACACAGTGTGCAGCGTCAATGGGTTGCTGGAAATTAGTGAGATGAGCGAGGATGACAGGGACGCGACATTCAATTAGTCTGTTTAATTAACTGGAGATTGTATCGATTGCACAAATTGATGCACCACATTAGCACAACATGCTCACTCAAAATGTGGGGTTCTCTCTAATACTTTGGCAATGAACATTGATGAATGTAAAGGAAATGTACCATGTTGCAGTGAAATATTACTGTATACTAAAGTGTTTCTAGTGTATGAAAGTGGAACATGTTTGGAAAGGGTCACAGGACACATTTTGTTTTCTTGCGTGGTTTCCTTCAAGGGGGTAAAATGTGTCATTTTCCTTTCTGTCTTCATAATTCCAACTTTTATATACCATTGGAAAATGGCATCCAAATTGAACAGTAAGGATTGTAAAGGACACCAAACTAGTCAGCTAGATATGTTTTATACAATATGCCTATACTGTAGGTCAAGGAAGTGTGGCTCCAGCTTTTAATATCATCATGAAGTGTGCACTAGTCAATTTAGATCACCATATTCAAATAAGAATCGATCGCATCCATTAGACGTCAGGGTGAATAGTTTTTCTCAAAGATTTTAGAAAACCCAAACATGCCCTATCAACATTTTTACATTTACTTTTTAACAGTGGCAACAAAATCTATGCAGTGCTGGTGATGTTGAACAGAGTGATCCCAGAGCCAGAGGAAGTGAGTATGCTCTGAATTAAACATACAGTATCCCTTTCCGTTGCATGCTATAAAAATAAAGGCAAAGAGGAGGGAGTCTGCATTTAAGTGCTGGGAAATAATGCAGCGTTGGCCCTCTGGCAGCAATGGTGTTTAATGGACCCTGTCTTGGTTAGTATTATTTTTATGACCTTCTTTTGCAGATGGGATGCTGAAAAAAAAATCAATAGATGAAGATCACAACCATCAATGCAAGAAGTTGCATATTGGAAAGAGCTCCTAGAACAAGATGAAGAGCAGCCCCGTCTGTCTCTACAAACCATCCATTCTATTTTCTCTAAAAAGTTGGATGCACTTAATATAATATTTTCTAATGAAGGGTAAATGTTTTAAGCTGTAAATTAATGCTGATTTTATTTTTGCTAATTAGGTTTTAATATTTTTTAATTTAACATCATTTATATAATCTCATACTGTACTATAAACAACTTTCAGTAATACTGCATATCTGCACCAATTCTTATCCCATTCTTCATATTGAGTATGTACTGTACCTAAACATAACCTTTTTGTGATGGGCATCGGACGCATGGTAGAGGCATCTCACCGTAGCTGGAACAAGGTAATAATAAAGATTTGAGAACAGAGGACGGGGTTTCCAAAGAAATCTGTCTGTGTAAGCAGGGCCAATATTTAAAGATTCATTCATTTACTTTCCCTGCTTTTTCTTACTGTAAAGTCTGTACAAGTATTTAAAGAAACTACAGCTTCCACTATACAATTTCAATGTCACGACGAAGCGATGGAGCTTGTGATACCATTGCATTTTTTTTCAGGAAGTAATACGGTCATGTAATGAATGCATGTTTTTATTTGTATAGTACTGACTTGGTACACAGTGCTTTACAGACCCAGTATAACAGACATGTTGCCGTAAACATGGAGCCAAGTGGGGAGGAGTGCCAAATAAAAGAGAACAGTAGAAAGGAGATCCTGCTCTGAAGCACTTACCATCTAGTAACCATAATAAGCAGACTTGCAGACAAGTCTATAGCCCAGTTACCCCTCTGTCCTTGCCATTTTTGGGGGGGAGGATGGGCTGAAACAGATTGAGTTTAAATATAGTGTTCTTACATTAATGTAGTCCCACTCTTTAATCATGGGCTGGGATTCTACTGATTCAGCTTCCACTGTATTGTGGAAACAATAGAAACTTTACCATTGTCTATGCATTCTGCTGTAGATAATAAAATCACTTTATTTCATAGAGTACAGCGTTTTTCTGCCAATGGGACTCAAAGCGCTTCACAATTACAACATTAGTGTGCTGCACGGTACATAGAATTTTTACACACACCGTACCTGCCCAGATGAGTTTACAATATGTTTTTGCTGCATGAAGCACAGGGGGATAAAGTGACTGGGTTACAAGGAACCGACACCAGGAACCAGGTTGCCTGCTTCAAACTCGTTATTGGAGTCTGTACCTTTACTCACCGAGCCACTCCTCCCAATGACCAGGTAAAGGCAGGAACACCACCTATCAGCTCATGTTGTGTGCAAAATGTAACCCCTCCTTGCCCGGCTCAAAAAGGCTAGATTGTGTAGTGTATCTGACAGTGGTGCTCAGTCTCTTATCCTACCTTCTCAAGGTGATTAACTTTGTGCAGGCTGGGCGTGTGAGTAGTGATATTGCAAGATGGGCGCCAGGAATTTTTCTCTTTCAAACATACAGTATAGTCTTTATTTACATTTGGCATACAATACATATTTCTTCTTTGGGTGCCCATATAGCATCCCAAGGAGGCACTTTGCTTGTTACCATTTCCACGGCACTTGTCTGGCAATCTGTTGCATAGCATTGAGGTTCTCCTACTATCACCAGGACCCTGTGACAGGGGTGCACCCTCTCTGGGGGACCAGTGTCCTGTCACTGTGCATGACCCTACTGGTCCCTACCTATCAGATGTAGGTGTGCTGGTGGACATGTTGCTAAAGCTCCCTTCTTGTACCCCATATCATGGCTCTATCTCAAAGAATGGCATTTTTCCTAACTACTAAAACAATAAAGTGACTGTTTCCTTACAACTCTATATTAATTATTCACAGTGAGGCTCCTCTTTCTTCTTCTCCCAGGAGCTTGATTTCCAGAACCTTCAACTCACTGTATATATCCTCTAGTGATTTGTATTGTATTGTATGTCTTTATTTATATAACGGCATTAATGTATATAGCACTTCACAGTAGTAATACGTGACTATTATATAAATAACAGGTCATGGGCATAAGTGCTTCAGACATTAAAGTAACATTTAGGAAGAGGAGTCCCTGCTCTGAGGAGCTAACAATCTAATTGGTATGTAGGAAGAACGTACAGAGACAGTGGGAGGGCATTCTGGTAAGTGCATCTGCAGGGGGCCAAGTTTGATGTATCATGCGTATAGTATTAGCCACGGTGCTACTCATATGCTTCTGTGCAAGTGTGCATATGCAAGTGTGTCTTAAGTTGAGTCTTAAAGGTAGATAGAGAGGGGGCTAGTCGGGTATTGAGGGGAAGGGCATTCCAGAGGTGTTGGGCAGTCAGTGAGAAAGGTTAAAGGCGGGAGAGGGCTTTAGATACAAAGGGGGTAGAGAGATGACATCCTTGAGAAGAACACAGGAGTCGGGATGGTGCATAGCGAGAAATTAGGGCTGAGGTGTAAGGAGGGGCAGAAGAGTGTAAAGCTTTAAAAGTTGAGGAGGAGAATTGAGTGCGAGATGCAGGATTTGATCGGAAGCCAGGAGAGTGATTTCAGCAGGGGAGATGCTGAGACAGATTTAGGAAAGAGTAGAGTGATTCTGGCAGCAGCGTTTAGGATAAATTGTAGGGGAGACAGGTGAGAAGCAGGAAGGCAAGACAATAGGAGGTTACAGTAATCAAGACGGCAGAGAATGAGGGCCTGAGTCAGAGTTTTAGCAGTTGAGCAACAGAGGAAAGGGCGTATCTTTATAATATTGCGGAGGAAAAAGTGACAGGTTTTAGAAAAGTTCTGAATGTGAGGGAGGAATAGAGTGTGACCCCTAGGCAGCGTGATTGGACTACTGGGTGAATGATCGTACTTCCAACAGTAAGAGCCAGGTTTGGGAGGAAGTATGAGGAGCTCTGTTTTTGTCATGTTAAGTTTAAGTTGACCGAGGGCCATCCAGGATGGTATAGCAGAGAGACATTCAGAAACTTTGGTTTGTACCGCAGGTTTAAGGTCGGGGGTTGAAAAGTAAATTTGTATATTGTCAGCATGGAGGTGATATTTAAACCCAAGAGATGTGATTAGGTCACCTAAAGAAAGTGTGTACAGAGAATAGAGAAGAGGTCCCAGGACAGAGCCCTGGGGTACCCCCACAGAGATATCGATAGTGGAGGAGGAGGTGTTAGCAGAAGAGACACTGAACGTACGATGAGAGGGGTAAGAAGAGATCCAGGATAGAGCTTTGTTCCGAATAACAAGACTATGGAGAATGTGAAGGAGAAGAAGGTGGTCCACTGTGTCAAATGCTGCAGAGAGGTCGAGTAATATGATCAGAGTGTAATGACCTCTGTCTTTGGCAGCATGAAGGTCATTACTTATTTTAGTGAGGGCTGTTTCAGTCGAGTGAGCAGTACGGAAGCCAGATTGTAGAGGTTTTGGGAGAGAATAGGTGTTGAGAAAATTGAGCAAGCAAGAGAATACAAGACGTTCAAGGAGTTTAGAGGCAGGAGGGAGACAGGTCGATAGTTAGAAAGACAGGTAGGGTCAAGCTTGCTGTTTTTGAGTAATGGTATAACGGTTGCATGCTTGAAGGTGGATGGAAAAGTACCAGAGTAGAGGGAGGAGTTAAAAATGTGTGTGAGCATAGGGATTATAGTAGGAGCAAGAGGTTTTAGGAGATGGGAGGGAATGGGGTCAAGAGAGCAAGTGGTAGAGGGAGAAGAGGAGATCAACAGTGACATCCTCTGAGACAGTGGAAAAAGAGTCAAGGAAGGCAGGAGGAGAGTTAGGAAGGCGGTGTAGGATGGGAGGAGGAAACAGGATGTTCTGACGTATGGATTCCACCTTTTCCTTAAAATAGTCAGTAAAGTCCTGAGGTGAGATGGAGGAAGAAGCGTCAGCTGAGGGTGGTTTGAGTAGAGAGTCAAAGACAGAGAAGAGTCGACGTGGGTTAGACTTGTGTGTGTTGATTAAAGAAGAAAAGTAGGTTTGTTTAGCTTGAGACAGGGCAGAGTTGAAATAGAATAGCATAAATTTGTAGTGGAGGAAGTCTGCGAGAGTGTGAGATTTCCACCAGAGGCGTTCAGAGAAACGAGTGGAGGAACACAGCATGCGTGTGGGAGAATTTAGCCAGGGTCTGGGGTTAGAAGGGCGAGGATGGCAAAGAGAAAGCGGGGCATGTAGATCAAGAGAGGAGGATAAGGCAGAGTTGTAGTTCCTGACCAGGTTGTCAGAGTCGGTAGCAGAACTGAGAGATGAGAGGGAGGGGTGTAAAGTGGACTCAAAGGCTGGTATGTTAATAGAGCGCAGGTTTCGGCAGAACCGAGGGGGTAGGTGGAGGTGGAGAATGGGAGTAGCGAGAGAGAGAATGAGATGAGGTGATGGTCAGAGAGAAGAAATGGAGAAATCGGAGAGAGAAACGTTTTTGTAGTGAAAACCAGGTCCAGGTAGTGGCCATTCTTGTGGGTGCTGGCTGCTGTCCACGGTTGGAGGC
Organism: Ascaphus truei; assembly: GCF_040206685.1. Classification (NCBI taxonomy): domain Eukaryota; kingdom Metazoa; phylum Chordata; class Amphibia; order Anura; family Ascaphidae; genus Ascaphus; species Ascaphus truei. The sequence continues at coordinate 352,714,293 of NC_134485.1, forward strand.
CAAAAGAAGAGGTTAGAGAGAGAAAGCGGGAAGCCCGAGAGCAGGGTTATCAATGTGGCAGTTGAAGACCCAAGGAGAAGAACAGGGGAGTCTGAGGAGAGAAAGAAAGAGCTAGGATTCAAAGTGAGAAAAAAGGCAGAAGGTGGATGAGTAGAGGTAGGCGATAGATGACCTCCATGTGGACAGGGAGAGGAGAGAAGATCTGGACAGTGTGAGCCTCAAATGAGGGAAAAGCAAGAGAGGGAGTAGTAGGAAGGGTATGCTAACGCAGAGAGAGGAGAGCAGGAGCCCCACACCTCCACCCCTGCTATCAGGGCGCGGAATGTGAGAGAAGGAAAGGCCAAGTGCAATATACAAGTGAAGGTGATAATATAAATGCGCAAAACAATAAAGAGTGCTCACTGTTCTTAAAGTGATAAAGTTGTGAAAACAGCAACATGGATAAAATATATATATATATTATAAATGTAGAATACAAATCAATAAAGATGATGGAACTCCCTGCTCAAACCCTCTGGTAGGGCCTGTCTCCACCGGTCCAAAAACATCAGAATATGTTCCCAGTCCAGGGGGAGCATGAAAAAAAAGAGAAACAACAACACCAACTCTTAAGTGCAGTAGAATGGCACAGGTGGGTAAATCTCAGACTGAAATCTTGGCTCTAATGCAGTGGATTTTTCCACGGCGCACAGTTTGGTAACCACTGCTCTAATGTATGCCTACTCACAAGATTAAAATGCAATACAGGCACATATGCTGTGGTACTCAGGAACGCAGGACAGGCTGTCACTCTCAGTGTTGGTGAAAGGATGTACCTCAGTAAAGAAGGGATAGCTCCAAAGCACAGATCAGTATGTAAATAAAACTTTCTATTAAAAGTGTCAAAAACGCACTTACAAAGAATCAATATTAAAAAGGCACATCACACTCGCAAGTGTTAAGAGGAGACTGCGCATCAGACTGTTCACCACCCCGCCTCTTCTAAACGCTCTTCTGGTCTCGGATCAAGATCCTGGGTCAGTTCCCAGCAAGCCAATGGTAACTGCTTACTGCCTCATGTTCTGTCCCCCAAGAATGACGTCGCTCACTCAGCTTCTGTGGATGAGCTGGTAGTCTGCAGCCTCTCTCCTGCTTCCTCCACTTGCTTCTGTGCTCAAAGATAAAACCACCCACTCTACGCCTTTCGCCCAATCACGGCTTCATCAGGAGAAAGAAAAGGCAGCTTCCAGAGCAGAGACACACTGAGTGAGCCAGGTCTCAGTTATAGCAAATAGGAGCAGAGAGTGAGAGAGAAAGAAGTCATGCACAGAGAGGAACTTGTTAGAAAGGATGCGAGCGGATGTGGAGCTAGGCAGACATGTGCTGAGTGAGCTCTGTCCAAGCAGCAAGGGAGCGGACCCATCTGGCCCCCACAAATACCCCCAAAATGAGCGCACCCCCAGGAGAACAACTTCGAGAGCACCCCACCCCCCCCTCAATCTCATCCGAGGGAGAAAGAAGGAGAGCGCCGGATTGAGGAGTTTATGGAGCGCCTGTGCCCAGCAAAGATCAGACCGCGGCCATCTTGAAACGGAGCATTGAGAAGTCGGGTGTGTGTGCCCCCCCCGACCGCAGATTAGATATTAGATCCTCTGCGGGGCTAGGGAGTTGAGCGGGCTCCTGCTCTGTGAGAGCGACAAGTGGGGGGAGAAGGAGAGGGTTGTGGGGCCGCCCGGCTCGTGCGCTAGCTCAGCTCTCCATATCACTCCCTGCAAATCCAAAATGGCTGCCGGGTCAGCATAGAAGCTCACTGAGAAGGGCTTGGGGGAACAGGACCCCTACAGAGGGGAGTGTGAGCTGCGGCAGTTGCGGAGAGCAGGGGGAAAGCCTAGGGAGGAACAGAGGAGCCCCCAGTAAACATTAAGCATGAGGCTGAGTCCCCGCTGGCTCTTAGCTCGCTTGGTGCATGGCGCGCTTACCTTCTATGTGAATCAGCACATCCCCTCTCACGCTGTGCTCGCGCGCTCATGCGCGTTCACACACGCTCTCCCAAGCGTTCTGCTTTGGGAGACAAGGGAGAGATACTTTCGTGCTGAGAGCAGGGTCACATGAGGAAGAGAGAGGGCGTGTTCTACTCTCCTGTCACACACACACACACTGACACTGAATTCAGCAGAGAAGTGGAAAGGGGGGGGCAAACGGATAGAGAGGGGGCAAACGGACAGGGGGAAGGGCAAACGGACAGAGGGGGGGCAAACGGACAGGGGGGGGGGAAACGGACAGGGGGAGGGGCAAACGGACGGGGGGGCAAACGGACAGGGGGGGCAAACGGACAGGGGGGGCAAACGGACAGGGGGGCAAATGGAGGGTGGGCAAATGGACAGGGGGCAAACGGATGGGGGGCAAACGGACGGGGGGGGCAAACGTGGGGGGCAAACAGACGGGGGGCAAATGGAAGGGAGGGGGGGCAAATGTACAGAGGGGGGGCAAACGTACAGAGAGGGGGCAAACGTACAGAGAGGGGGTGCAAACGGACAGATGGGGCGGCAAACGGATGGAGGGCAAACGGACAGACGGGGCAAACGGACAGAGGGGGGGCAAACGGACAGAGGGGGGGCAAATGGACAGAGGGGGGCAAACGGACAGAGGGGGGCAAACGGACAGAGGGGGGGCAAACGGACAGAGGGGGGGCAAACGGACAGAGGGGGGGCAAACGGAGTGCTGCTGTATGGTGGGGGCAAACGGAGTGGTGAGGTGGGGGAGAGGGGAGAGAGAGAAAGAGGGGGAGAGAAGGGGGAGAGAGAGAGGGGAAAGGGGGAGAGGGGGAGAAGGGAGGGAGAGAGCGAGGGGGGGAGAGAGAGCAGGGGGAGAGAGAGAATGAGGGGGGGAGAAGGGATGGAGGGGGGGGGAGAAGGGATGGAGGGGGGGGAGAAGGGAGGGAGGGGGGGGGAGAAGGGAGGGAGGGGGGAGAAGGGCGGGAGAGAGAGGGGAGATGTGAGAGAGAGGGGGGAGAAGAGAGAGAGGGGAAGGGTGAGAGAGAGGGGAGAGAAAGCAAGGGGGGAGAGAGGGGGGATGGCCGGGAGAGAGCGCGGGGGGGGCAGGGGAGAGAGTGCAGGGGGGGCGGGGAGAGAGTGCAGGGGGGATGGGGGAGAGAGTGCAGAGGGGCGGGTGAGAGCGCAGGGGGGAGAGAGCAATGGGGGGAGAGAGAGAGCGCAATGGGGGGAGAGAGAGCAATGGGGGGGGAGAGGGAGAGAGCAATGGGGGGGAGAGAGCGCGCGATGGGGGGAGAGAGATGGGGAGAGAGATGAGGGAAGGGGGGATATATATATATATATATATATATATATATATATATATATATATATATATATATATATATGAGAGAGAGAGAGCGCTATATAGAGAGAGAGATATATACAGAAACACAGACAGTCCCTATACAGCCAATGACACACACACCCTCCCGTAATAGCCACGCCCCCCCCCCCCCCCCCCTTCCCGCTCCTGCTCTAAAAATGTTGCAGGACAGCGATCGCTCATGCTTGGAGAGCTGGTGACATCACCGCTCTCCAAGCATGAGCGAGATCAGCGGCAGCGGGGCCGCAGCCTTAAACATACACTAAACAAAAGAAAAGGAAAAAAATAGCTTGAAAGCCTCCCCCTGCACAAAAGTAAAGGTGAACACCAGGGAAGCACATCCAAACATTGCTGAGGATACAGCACCCGTTGCTGTCATGGTGGGGTGAGTGACAAAGGAGACATAAGAGGAATTAGAGGCCCTGCAGTGGGGGGTACCTACAAAAGGAGCCCAAGTAACAGCTCTCAATGAAGAGCCATATGCCCTCCCACACTACACCAGGCACAGCAAAGGTGGGAGAATGAGAACACACCCCACAATATGAATCCTGATCATTATTAAAACAACGCAGTGGGGGACACGAGGCTCCTGTCTAGGCCCAAAAGCTGAAGAATTGGTTGTCCGTAAGCAAAACACTCATCGTTTGAAAAACTTTTAAACACAATCTACAGGGGGGGAAAAACATATATATATATATATACATAAATCAAGCAGCGCCACGTGATCAACACTATAAACTAATAATGCAATAACGACAATGTAATAATTAAAATATAACAATCCGATACAATAAAGTGCACAGTTAAGATATAAAAACGACCAATAATAATACTAATAATAATATCTCTGACCCCAATGAGGGAATACAGAAAAACAAACAATCAACGAGAAAAAAATAATAAAAGTAAAAATAAAATACCTTTTGATACAGTAGTCCACTTAGTAATTAAAATGTCCAAGCTGGGATGAGGGCTGCTTTCAGAGGGAAGGAACCAAATCCAAAACGATATCTAAACAAAAGAAAAAAGAAAGCGCACGGCCCATAGCATAAAATCTTTAAACATTTAATGAAAAGGATAGAGGAAGGGGAGGAAACAGGCTCACTCACAAGGGATGCAGATATTAAAGCAGTTGTGAACACAAATAGTCACCACATCAGGTAAGTACACCGTCTGCCACCACAAGTAGGATCCTCAGCAACCTTTACGAAGCTCCTGGAAGAGCCTGGGTCCTCAGTAAAAAGTCCCAGCAAGACAGCTAGCTCCAATGAGCAATAAATGCTGTTTAAGCCTCCTGCAGCTCCAGAGACGGGATCCGGCCACGATACACGTCCCTCCGTGATGACGTAATGACGCTGCGCACATCCTGACGGCAACTTTTTCAAAGTTGAAAATAGAATCCTGATCTTCCAAGATTTCTCTACACAGGTGTCTCAACAACGGAAAGAATTTTCAGAAGTATGCACCGAGCTATACAAGAAAGGGATCAAATTTGCACTTTTTCAAAGTTGAAAATAGAATCCTGATCTTCCAAGATTTCTCTACACAGGTGTCTCAACAACGGAAAGAATTTTCAGAAGTATGCACCGAGCTATACAAGAAAGGGATCAAATTTGCACTCCTATATCCAGCCAAGCTACGGATCCAAACCGACAGAGGATAAACAGAGTGTATTTATGAACAGTCCAGCAGAAGCAAAAGAGTTTGTACATATGCTTAAGAATGGCAAAGACACGGAAGATACCTAAAAGACCAAAGAATTAGAGCTTCCAAGTTTGAGAACTGCTTAATTGCTACCCTGAAGGCTCAAAATAGAGGAACATTGGGACTATAGATAAGCCAGTAGCCCCCCCCCCCCTCTGACTCCCTCCCCTTCCCTCTTCCCCTCTTCCACTCCTCCACTCTCCCCCCCCCCCCTTCCACCTCTCTCCCCTCTCCTTTTCCCCTCACTTTTCCTCCTCCACTCCCCCTCTCTCCACCCCCTCCTCCCACCTTTCCCCACCCCCCACCCCTCTGGGCTGTGAGGAACCAAAACATCTAAAAGCAAATAGATGAATCAGGATTTCTGATTATATATCACAAGAATTAAGAAATTGATATGTTTGTTTGTTATTTGTTACTGTTTAGTAATGTTGATTTGTTACAGACGATCTCTACAATACAATTCAGGCGATCCTGAGAAAATGAGGAATCCCAGAGAATTTATGACTTTAAAGTGGCAGAATGAGAAAATGTATGGTGGACGAAACCCCAGAAGAAGGAGGCTGACGGCGCGCATGCAGACATTTAAGTATAAAACTCGCAAAGCACACAGCATAATAATACTAAATCACATAGAACACTGGTACCATGAGTAAACTCATATTTATCACATGGAATGTGAAGGGGGTGCACTCCCCTATAAAAAAAGCAAAGATACTACAACATTTAAAAAATTTAAAGGCAGACTTTAAAAACGTTTCTTCAGGAAACCCACTTAGACGAATCAGAACACAAAAAAACTAAAAAGGCAATGGGTGCAGGAATGCTGGTCGGCCTCCTTCGATGGGAAGAAGAGGGGAGTTGCTATTGTAATCAGGAAAGGGTTGCACTATAGTGTAAATAAGGTAGACAGCGACTGTAAGGGTAGATATATTATAGTGGACGTTACGCTGGCAGGAAAGAGGGTCATCGTGGCTTACACATATATGCCCCAAACAACCTCAACACAAGTTTCTTTTCTGAAATATTGATGAAAATAACTATATTGAACAAAACAACAGCACAGGTTCCTCTGATAGTGGGAGGGGATTTTAATCTGGTTTTTAATGAAAAAATAGACAGAAAGAGTATAAAAATGAGAACAGAATCAAATAACAGAAAAACACAGTCCTAAATTTTTGTAGTCATACGCTCAGCACCACAGATATATGGAGAGGCATTTGCATCCCACAGAGCGGGATTTTACCTTTTACTCCCACCCACACACATCCTTCTCTAGGATAGACCATTTTTTGATCTCCAACAATTTAGTAAATCAGGTCAGCAGAGCTGAAGTAGGCATCCTAACAATCTCAGGCCATGCCCCAGTGTTCTTTATGACAGGCTGGAATAAAGAACTTACCTCCCAGGGCGGAGGGAGATTTCCAGCCGCTTTGGCAGCAAACAATTTAAGTCCTTTTTGCAGACAGCATGGAAGGACTTTGCTACTAATAACAAACAACATAGAGAACAGGAAAATCCATTCTGGGAAACCGCCAAAGCAGTATTAAGAGGAAACATTATAAGCTATGTGTGTTTCAATAAAAAGAAGGCAAATTAAGCAATATTAGCAGCTGAAACGACACTCACAAAGGCCTTTAAAACCTTCAAAACATACCCCTCAAAAGGGAACAAAGATACATTTCTGCTAGCAAAAAGAGAGCATGAGCTGATTATACAGAAAAAAAAATAGAATTTACAGCATCCTTAGGCAAACTTAAATACCATAAACATGGAAACAAAGCAGGTAAACTTCTGGCAGTATTATCAGGAGAATGCTATACACCAACAATAATCACGGCAATTAAAGATAACACAGGGAAAAGGTCAACAAAAACCAAAGAGATATTGGGAGTGTTTGAGGAATTCTATAAAAAAAATTATACGCAGAGAAACCATACCATGAGCCAAACAGTGAGGCCTTCTGGTCCCACATACAACTCCCGAAGCTAAACAAAAAATATTCGGACACACTAAACTTACCCATAACAATTGAAGAAGTAGAAGGGGCAATATCCACTTTAAAAACTGGCAAAGCCCCAGAACAAGATGGTATGTCAGGGGAATTCTACAAACTTTTAAAGCAGGAGATAGCACCAATTTTGTCAGATATATTTAACAATGTAATGAATGGGGTACCGCTACCGCATACATTTAATTCAGCATACATTAAAAGTGTTCCTAAAAAGGGAAGAGACGTGGAAGACCCAGGATCATACCGACCCATATCACTACTTAACCAAGATTTTAAGCATCTCACAAAAATTTTGGCTAACCGAATCAAACCCCTGATACGTATGTTAATAACACCAAACTAGACAGGATTTGTTCCAAATAGTAAATCCACGGTAAATATTAAGAGAGTATTGACAATTATAGACTATTTTAATAGGAAACATATCTCCAATAAAGTAAAGAAGAATAAGATAATACTTACCCTGATGCCGAAAACACTTTTGACCAGATCGCATGGAGACATTTGTTCCCCACATTGGAGAAATTTGGGATTCAGGGAAACTTTTTACGAATAGTTGGGGGAATATATGATGAGCCAACTGCAAAAATCATGATTAACAACCAAATGTCATATAGATTTTGTCTGAGTAGAGGGTCCTGGCAGGGGTGCCCGCTGTCCCCCCTGCTGTTTATACCGGCCCTGGAACCACTGTCCATATGCTTATCAAACATTAAGGATTTTGAAGGGATAAAAAATAGGAAACTGTGAGAGTAAAATCTCATTATTCGCGGACGATATGCTTCTGTTTGTATCTACTCCAAAACAATCAGTACCAACTATTATAAAAGCTATAGAGAATTTTAGATCCTTCTCAGGATACACTATCAATTTAAGTAAATCAGAGATACTTACAGTCTGCCATGAACTGTCTAAACCTAATGTCGGAAACACCTTCCCTTTCTGATGAGCCCCCGGATATATTAAATATCTAGGTATAACGATACCAAATAATTTGAAAAAACTATATTTGCTTAACTTTACTCCTATAATTGAAAAAATGAGGGAGAATTTGTATTGTGGAATAAACTACCCCTGTCCATCTGGGGAAAAGGAAATTTGATTAAAATGTCAATATTCTCTAAATTACTATATCCAATTATGATGCTCCCTATCACACTAAGCAACAAAGATATTAAGAAAATACATAGTATGTTCACAGCGTTTATATGAGGAGGCAAGAAAAAGAGAATAAGCGGCAGAAAACTACAAATGGATAAGTTGGAGGGAGGAATATCTATGCTAGATGTGAAGAATTATGGGCAGGCCTGTCTATTTAGATATATAAGGGACTGGGTTAACTATACATACGGGTTTGTCATCCCAGAAATGGAAAAAGAATATATGGAGGGTTACAACCCGATAGCAATACTACACGCAAAATAATCAAAACTCCCAACCTACATAAACAATTCCTTACTAATGCACCACACAAAAAAGGAATGGAGAACCATAAGGAAGCAGCTAGCGCTAGATAGTGAAATATCCCAATTTATCCCAATACAGGGGAACCCAGAATTCCCAGAATGCTCCACGAGTCAACCCTTCTTTAATTGGAGGGAGCAGGGATTAACGAAAATAAGAAAACTAATTGAAAAGAAGGGAAAGCAATGCAAATCCTTCCAGGAACTAAAGAATGAATTCAGGATAGACAATAGAGGGTTCTTTGCTTATCTTCATTCAAGTTAGGCATGATATAAATGGACTTATTACATAGAATCCATGTGGGTTGGAGAACAATGTCCTGGACTCAATACTAAAAATGACAAAAGAAAAAAAAATGTAATATTAGTAAGATCTACAAAGTGACAACTTCCGAGGCAGAGGAACCTATCATGGCAGGGATGTGGGCCCAGTGGAAAAAAAGATGTTCCAGAAATAGGAAATAACGAAATAATAATTAAGGGATTAAAAAATATCTTCAAAAGCACCCAATCTCTATATTGGAGAGAAACACAAATCAAAATTATACACCGGGCATATATTGCGCCTGGAATACAAGCCAAGTGTTTGGATAAGTGTGAGGGTGACTGGCCAAAGTGTTCTGGGAAGGATGCCCGCCTTTTCAATATGTTTTGGTCAAGCCCCCGAATACAAGACTTCTGCAACAAAATAGGTGATTTTATAGACAATATATACCAAATAAAATATAGAAGAGATCCTATAAGCCTGCTATATGGAGCAGAACAGGGGGAGGTAACTGACAAAACAAGATACCCTAGGCTTATCCAAACAATTCTGTTGATAGCCAAGAGATGCAATGCGCTAAAGTGGATAGACAAAGAACCACCAACTTTGGATCTAGTAGAGCGCAAAATGCTGGACCTGTTCAAATTGGATAGGTTGGATTCATGGTTAGAAGGGCCATCCTCAAAAAATAGGATGATTGAGCATTGGAAACAGTTCCTGACAAACACCCAATTTATCAATAGGAAAATCTGGGAGGAAATACTAGAAACTAACATATAACGTACTCAAGGATTCACCAGGATAAAGTGTTTACATGAAAGAAACTAGAGAGATACAGGCATACCCCGCATTAACATACGCAATGGGACCGGAGCATGTATGTAAAGTGAAAATGTACTTAAAGTGAAGCACTACCTTTTTCCCACTTATCGATACACGTACTGTACTGCAATCATCATATACGTGCATAACTGATGTAAATAACGCATTTGTAACAGGCTCTATAGTCTCCCCGCTTGCGCACAGCTTCGGTACAGTTAGGGAGCCGGTATTGCTGTTCAGGACATGCTGACAGGCGCATGCGTGAGCTGCTGTTTGCCTATTGAGAGATATGTACTTACTCGCGAGTGTACTTAAAGTGAGTGTCCTTAAACCGGGGTATGCCTGTACGTCGATTCTGTTAGAGTGACTTTTAGTTAAAGTTAAGATTTAGAATAGCAGTTTACTTCTTTTTTGTATTTTCTATGTTTTTTTTATGTGGAGTTGGGCCTTCTTCCTATATAACAAAAATGTTAAGGATAGGAATAAATGGGATCTTCCGAAAGAGAAGAAAGGGCCGAAAGAGAAAGGGGAAAAAAATAATAGATCACAACCAGGTATGAAGCACTTTCAAGATCGAAAGCTAAGCATAGACAGAGAAATGGGAACAACAGTCATGGGTATAAATTATACTATGTGTATTGTATAACCAAAAGCTGTATAATTAGCAAATGTACCAATATAGGATATGATCAATGCTGTACTGTGAAAGTTGAAATTCTTTGTTTCTGTGTGATCCGAATAAATAAAGTTAAAAAAAAAAGGAGCGAGCATTCCAAAGGGCACAGGAGAGAGGAGGGAGGGTGACAGGGGGTGGGTATGAGGTTAGAAGGGTTGACACCAGAAGGAGTACACGTTGCATTTGGCAGGCGAGGACGAGTCATGTAGGAATAAGGCAGGGGCCCTCTGCTGTGTGTATTTTAGTATATTAAACTGAAACAATCCTAGGTAAATCCCATATTTGAATCCTGTCTCATTCATGAGCAAAACTCATTCATCTGAGCTGGAGATTTGTCATCTGAGAGACTTAATGCACCGGGGGCAAGCTTTCTTAGTTTAATTACTAGGTAATCTGGCTTCACATAAAACACATGTAGAAGTACAGTGCTTACATTTGGCTGTAGCCTTCTCAGGCCTAGCAGCGACCTGTCAAGGAGCCACAGACTTCATTATAAGATCAAGAGAAGCATTAGGAGCTGACATAATAGAGCTCAGGAAACAGCAGCAATGATGGATAAACTGGTGAAGAAAAGGCGCCGAAAGGAAGGCCCACCCCTGCACTTTATATGCCCCTCCCAGGAGTGCAGCTGCAGGATATCACCACTTGGGATGTTTTGCCAAAAAGAGGAGTCAGAGCTGACTTCGAGTTGCACTGAGCTGTTTAAGGCCCGACCAGACCCAGAGGCATAATCCCCTGCTGAAATCTTCCTGGCTTCCCATAAAATCCTGTATCACACACTCAATTCTCCTCTTCACTTTTAATGCTTTTCACACTTCTGCCCCTCCTTACATCTCAGCCCTAATTTCTCGCTATACACCATCTCGACTCTTGCCTTCTGCCCCTTTTCTCACGACCCCTTTTATGTCTAAAGCCCTTTCCCGCCTTAAACCTTTCTCACGTGTATTACTGCTGTGAAGCGCTATGTCCATTAATGGAGCTATATAAATAAAGATATTCATACATACCAGGCCTCCCCCTGTTCCCATAGCAAATGGGCCTTCGTTACAGGCCTTGAGCCACGGCTCCAGGCAGCTTGCGCAGCATCAGAGCCGACAGGGACCTGCCTTCCTGAGGTACTTCTTGGAGCTTCTGAGGGAACGTCTACACAGGTACGAAAAACATGACTGGGGATCTGAGCTGGGAGGAGTCCTTTAAAATGCTTTGGGAAAGGTGGTCCTATAACGTAGGATGGAGCAGCATAAACCCAATTGTGTGTACTATCATGGAGGACGTCGAAAAAAAAAAAAGAAGTGTGTGTGCCGAGCATGCGCACTTTAAGTGAAACTTCTTTGTCTTTTGTCACTGTTTAGTAACAGAATTGTATTTGCGATGGTGATGTTTTTAATTGAAAATCATAACTCAATTTCAGTACCAAAACACAAAGAAGTTTGCCTTTGAACGTGTGTTTTAGCTATTTGCACTTCTATATTTATAGTAACTGTGAATTCCTCGTGTGTTTCACTGTGTCACTGTATGCGCGCGTGTCAGTGTGTGTGCGCATCAGTCAGTGTGTGCGCATCAGTTACTGTGTGTGTGTGTCTCCCAAGTGTGGCGCTGGGGTGGAGGGTGCGCTCACCAATGCCTCTCCCCTCCCCCATCTCCTCCCTCCGGCGGAGCTGCAGGGACATGGCACATCTACCTGCCGAAGGGAGAGAGATCTAGAGGGAGCCGTGGCACAAGCGATGCTGTGGGGAAGTGGGTGACGGCGGCACCGCGTGCTTGGGGTGGGGGAGAGAGTGTGTGTGTCATCCAGACGATCCAGCGCCACCGACCCGCCAATGACTTACTCCTCGTTACCAGGCATGAGCTGTCCGAGTCCCCCAGCCCGGAGCAGCCCCCCCCCCCCTCTCCTCCCCCCGGCAGAGCCGCGGGGACACAGCGCCCCGATGTCAAAGCCACTGTCCGAAGAGGAGATCTCGGGGGAGCTGGGGCACGGAAGTTTGGTACTGAACGTGTGTGTGTGTCGCCTCCTCCTCTCCGGTGACTGGTGGGAAATGGCAACGCTGACATCGCTGATGGCTTCTTTTGCCAGCAGTGACGTCACTTCTGGGACTGTACTTACGTCACCTTCAAGGCAATTTTCTGCCAGGGAAATTTTCATGTGGTAGGTGCCGGTAAAGAAGTTTCTCTCCTCTCTCTCCCCTCTCTCTCTTCTCTCCCCTCTCTCTCTTCTCTCCCCTCTCTCTCTTCTCTCCCCTCTCTCTCTTCGCATCTCTCGCCAAAATCAGTTGAAATATGTGCTGTCACTGATACAAATGCAATATCATATAGCTACAGTACAAGAAGACTCAAAATAAATAAAATAATCTTAAATAATAATCACGTGTCTAATCCAGGATAATATTGGAGGCGTGTTGGCAATCCAAGATTCTGTATATGTAAGGTAAGCCCAAATGCAGGAATGGGGTCTGCTGTAAAACGGAAGAATCACTTCCAAAAATGAATCTGTGTAAGGGTGCCGCTACGCGCACTTGGCGCTTGGAGCGCTCACCTTAATGATAGCAAATCAGCATGGCCACGCTGACACAGCGCGCACGTACAGATGCAGCGGCCGTTATTCGAACATGTCACGCGTTGTATACATCGGAATGCCCATGCCACGACGCGTCATTACCGCGAGTTGACTTGTTTTATCGAGTGCAGAAAATGGCATTTTAGTGTTCTGGTTTCTAAACACCTGCAAATTGACACAGTACTGTACACATTACAATTCATTCATTTCTGCCATGGAAACGCGAAGAATTGCACCCGAAGAAATCTGGATCCATGAAATTCAACCGCGTGATTGGCCGCGTGGAGAACAGCAGCGCACACGAAAACAGCTCTGTGATATGTTCGAAAAGAGGCCGCTGCATCTGTACACTTTGCAAAGCTAGGCAAATGGGGAGACAGGGAAAATTGATTTTCAAGCGCGATCAGCAGCAGCCAATGACACGCCCCCGGCCACGCCCCCCAGCAAAATTCAGCAGGACAGCTGAGCGCTCATGCTTGGACAGTTGGTGATGTCACCGCTCTCAAACATGAGCGCGCTCAGCGGCAGCGTGGCTGCAACCTAAGAAGAAGAAAACAGCGCACAACCCTAGTGCATTACCAAAAAAATAACAATTTAATGGGGAAAAAGGGGAAGACAAATGCTCTAAGTAAGTGAGCATTTGTCTTCCCCTTTTTCCCCATTAAATTATTTTTTTGGTAATGCACTAGGGTTGTGCTCATTTTTCTTCTATATATAGATATCTATATAAACAGGACAGGCACTCCAAGATCCAAAGGTGAAATTCTACCCTTGCACTTACAGTTTTAGAATTCCTTTCTGTAAGATTGTCCTGGTTAAGGTTGCCAGGCATCCCATATATACGGGATTGTGCCCCCCTCCCCTTTTTTCCAGCTCCCCCCCGTTGTCCCAGAAACTGATTTTGGGACACTGAAATGTCCGATATTTTCAGACCCAGAAGTTAATTACCACTGATACAGGTGTAACCATGCATGTAAAATGGACTGCAGTTTCCTCTCCTGTTGGCAGTAAGCCTGGTAAGTTACAGGGATGCCAGCAGTAATCATGGAGGTTTGCCCTCACACCCTGGTGAGGTGCCCTATGTGTGGATGAGAGTGGCTACATGCTCTGAGTCCACCATTAGTGACATCAGAGATGTGCCTGCCTCCTGAGAGATATAAGGCACAGCACTGCTCAAAGTTAGTGTGTTGGAGTAAGGAGCAGGTCTGCGTTGAGACCTGGGAAAAGAGGGCGCTAGTGCAGTAACTAGTGGCCCTATACTGATAAATCAGCATCAAGTTGTTAACGCCATACTGTGTCCAGGGACCTGACACAGGGGTGATCTCCCTGAGGGGAGAGGGGATCCCACTCCATTGGGAGGGTGTACCTTTGAAGGGATCACACGCCAAGATGTGCGGCTGAGTCCATCACTGCGAGGGGCAGCTAGCCCATACCGCAACTACAATAAAGATGCTCAAGTTCAACAAATCCTTGCTGTGTGGGTGTGAAGTTCTTGCACAGGAGGAGGCACCACAGAGGAGTTCCTCGTCAGTCACATCTTCCTGCGGACGCAGAGATCCTGATGAGGTGGAGGCGCTACACTGGATATAGGTAGGACTCATGCACACTACCTCAGCTGCCTGTCTGGGTTGGCAATCCCCACACAACATCATGCGGGAGACTCAGGAGTCCTGTTGCCAACAGGTGCACCACCAGACACAACCATGTAATGGGGACTGGTTAGACCACAGGGGCCAATGTGAGATTGGGTGGGTCAGGCTAGGCCAGAAAATCCATTACACAGGTATCAAAGAATGTCATGGGATGTATGTTAACAGTTAGAGATGACAGTGCTGTGTTGGGCAGGGGCAGATCCAGAGATTTCAACCACCAATAATCGCCTCTGGAATTTGTTGCCTGTAGCCCATTATACTACGAGCACGAGCGGGCGTAGCCATTTCCGGACCCATACCAGATAGCAAGTCGGATGTCAGTAGGAAGGGAATCAGCCAAGAAAGTCTTGCGGTGTCCGAGGAGCCATACGGCTACCTGCTGGTCTGGAGTAAGTGCCGACGGAACGTCCCGGCCTGTGGAGGACGAACGGCAACCCTGATAGAAATTATTGAAGGCGCATTTCCTACTGCACTCCTGTAAGTAGGGTTCCAATGTTCGCGGACAAGAGGAGTGGATCATTTTGTTATTTGCACATGTTTTTATACATTCAATGTTCTTTTTTTTACCTTCCTTTCTGAATCTTCATTCCTACCTCTGAGGGAATTCATGTTTCCTTTTTATTACGTTCAAGCCTGCTATCATCTAATAATTTAACAGTATTACACTATGTTGTTTTTTCTCTTTTCTTGCATATGCTGAACACCATCATCACAAGCACGTGTGGATTAATTCGGACAATTGTTCGGTTATCACATTCACGGTGACATTTTCCTTTTGGATCACATTAGTATTATATACAATTGCATTTACAATTGTTCTTATTGTATATTTTTGGCACCGCCTAGTACTGTTTTTTCAATGTTGTGCTTTTTCTGTCCTGGGTGGTCAGAAATTACTGGTTAGGCAGCCACATTATTAACACTGTAATATTTTATTTAAGTGGGAATTAATTGTGTTCACAATTTCTACTAGATTAGCGCTACACGTTTTTTTCTTTTCTCTTCATTGAATCATATACACTACATTCCTGGATGTGTAGCTGTATGATCCTTTAACATTGAGTGTTCCCTGGTTGTGACTGGCTGTGGGATCTTGGCATATATCTTTGCAGAGTTTGCAACCAGTGTTGTTGCACGGGTTTGTACCATTGTCAGTATCTTTAAGCTCGTTATGCAGTTTTCTGTTGACTAATTTCTGTTTGAGGTTTGGTGGTTGCCGGAATGGGAGGTTTGGGGAAGATTTATTTTAATGTCGCATCCTCTGCCATCATGTGACACACACACACACACACACACACACACACACACACGTTTAACATGACGTCACACTTTCATACTGGATTTCGGCATCCCATTTTATAAAACGTACATGTGGCAACTGTAGTCCTGGGTGGCTGCTAATTGCCTAAAAGATCATCCTGTCTCAGAAGCAAGTTTCTTGGGTGTCATTTTTTTACTCCTTCCTGTTTTCCTCACATTCACACTGTTGCCAATTCTGGACTATCCACCCTCTCCTGTCACTCTACAAGGAACAAACTAATTAAGGCTCTCTTTCACACCTGTCTTAAATACTGCAACCTTCTGCTATCTGGACTTCCTGCCACACAGCTATCCATACAAAACTCTGCAACTACAACACTCCCTGAGATCTCTCTTGCTCTCTTCCTTAGATCCCTTGGCTGGCTTCCCATTAAATACCTCATCACTTCCAAAATTATTCTCTCCGTTAAGGCTCTTCACTTTTTTGCCACTCCTTACATTTCTGCTCTCCTATCTCATTATATACCTGCATGCCTCTGCTATTCTCAAGGTTGTCTTCTCTCTGCCCCACGCATCTTTAGTATAGTACAGCTGTCAATTACCAAATTTATAAATGGTTTTCAAGAAAATAGTTTGGTTACCAACAGGAAATTGATTAAATTATGACTAGAAAAATATACCAAAGCATGTGTGGCCTCATAATGGCCAGCACCTCCTATGTATCTGGAGGAACCTCTCATTGTTATTATTTGAAAGCTGTACCTTCTCACCAAAAAGAAAGCTACTGTAAAAAGGTACAGAATTACAACTTTCATACCATTAAGTGCCAAAAACATTAGCACCGTGTAAGCAACATCCTTTTTTTTTTAAAATGAACATCTAAAAGAGAAGTCATTACACAACCAAACTATTAATATCACCTGAAATTATAATTTTATTTGCCCTGGTAATTTTATTGCTGGTTAATATGTTCCTTCACGAGTATATAATTAAAAATAAAAACACACACCTCCTCCAGACCCACACCACTGTGTTTTATTTGTTAGGGAAGTTTCTTCCCTTGGAATGTTGTCCAAATGGTAGTATGGTAATCGCTGTTACATCTACTAACAGTCTTATATTGTGGCCTAATGACTGTGCATCAGTGTTTCTTGCTTGTTGTATTTGTGCCCAGTAGAGGGACATCTTACCGCAAATAAGAGCTGCAGCAAAATAAGTGTTTCTGGAGAGACTACAGGTAAAATCTATGTGGAAAGGCAAGAATAGTAGTGGTATGGGCCACCCTATTTACTGTATGTATGCATGCATACATACATAATGCACATACTTTTGAGGATACATTTTACACTGTCAGGGAGCAAAAGTATTGCTTAAAAAAACAAAAAAAAAAACAACAATCATACCTATATAGTTAAAATATTTTTTTTAATTGTATTTTTCTTTCTTCATCCATGTCTCATACAATACTCTTTAACCATTCAGCAGATTTCAAGTTCTAAGACATCAAGAAAATAATTTGGGGGTCACAGCAACTTTGAATTCTTGCACGATTTTTACTATTTGCTTAATTAGCCATGTTTGATGTAATTTGCTTCACTATCTGCTTAGTGTTATTTATTTATTTTTTGCCCCACAACAACCCCACCGCCGCCCATTCTATTACCTGTTTGATCACTTTTAACATCATTCAATGCTAAAAGGGCCTCATTTTGAGTGGATGCACATCAATGATATTTAGGTTACAGTGCCAAGAAACTTGGTCCTCACCTGGTATATCTGCTTATGGTGAACTGGTTTAAAATGTGACATTTTACTTATGCCAAGATACATATTTTACTTTCAATTAGATCTCATTTGTGTAGGCTTGTAACTTTGACGTTGTTTTCAGAAAATGGTGTTTCGTCTTATTGATGCAGCGTGCTGCTTACACACAGCAATCTTACAATTCCCAAACTGAATTATTTGTCATCAATAAGGAACCGCATTTGATCACGCCGAGAGGGGGAGGGTGTTTACATTGGGGTATTATTGCTACCATTTCATTATAACTTACACTTAAAGCTGCAGTTCAGTCTTTTTTTTTTTTTTTTTTTTTTTACATTTTTTTTTTTACTTCAATAGTTTTATGTGTGCAATCTCTAATTACCTAAAGAACAGTATAGCTGCAGCTCAATTCGTTTTCCATGTATAGATAGGTCGAAATTTGGTGACATATTAAAAGCTGGCATTTGTTTATAATTTGCTTGACTGGCAGTGGAAGCTCATGAATATTCATGAGCACTGCTGCATTGACAAGTGCTAGAGGGAGGGCAGGGCTGACAAAGGGGTGTGCCAGGGCTTATGACAGGACATGAAGGGGCAGTGCCTTAGCAAATTGCTGTTAAAATAGAATACAAGAAAATTGGTCTTTCAAAGTTGTTTTTTTAAAAACAGAAAATGCTAAAAGTATTTTTTCTTACTACTGAACTGATTTATTAAAACAAACAAACATGCAGGATATTGACTGAACTGCAGCTTTAAGCAACTAATGCCAAGATTACAAGAACATGTAAGTGTCTTTAAAGGTAAAATCAGACAGACAGACAGACACACAATACAGACCTAACACTAGAACACCAATGTCCCTGATACTTTATATTCTGGAAACATGTCTGGTTTACAGTTATAAGGGACGTACATCAAGCAATATTTGATTATGAAGCGATTGCATGAATTTTCTCCAGCACTCTTAGCACTTTTGTTACCACACCGGACGTTGTATTACATGATGTGTTAATGTCTCCACAGAGCTGGCAGACTTCATACATCCAATTTACTAGGCAATTATACCATTGCTTTTCCAAGCATCAATTAAATAGCAAAATAGCAATTTGTGATGCCGGATATGGAGACCCTCTATTGTTGATTCAATGCCAGCACATTAATTAAAAAAAAAAAAAAAAAATGATTGATTGGAAATTGCCTCCAGCCCCCTTCAATATTTACACAGAACTCTAATGTTATCTTTCAGCTGCAAGAAGATTCTATAAATGGGTTAACTTATTGCTGGAGAATTGTAGCAATGGAACGGCCGATGCAGCACATCCGCTTTGAAAGGATTAATGAAATCAGTTACTAATCATCTTGTGTGCATAAACACCTGTTGGGATTTTATTGCTGTGAAGGTGGGGGGGGGGGGGGGGGGGGGCTCATTCAGTATGCTGCAGAAATGAATGTGCTAAACCCATTCATTTTGATGGGGCATATATGATGCAGACTACAGCTACTGCTATGGAATGCAGGCCCTTAGACTTACAGAGAATAAATGAACTAAATATGTGCAAAAGAGGCTTGATGCACTTCCTGTAATGTATTGTACTGCAGGATATTCTGATACTAATTAGAGAATGTCCACAACAACTACATCATTAGGAAAGGTCCCATTAGTAGATTTTTAAGGTACATCTAACATGATATGGGTGTAAAAACAAATAATTTGCAAAAAAAATAAAAATAAATAAATAAAAAACACAACGTTAAGAAGCATACCACTGATCAGTAACCGTGCTTTTAATGCTTTGTAAATATAATTTTCATAAGTACAAACTGCTGATATATATATTTATTTTATACACACACACACAATAGTTTAAATAAGCAATTAATTCTTAGGTTTTATCCCTTTTCTAAGGCGCAGAAGGTAAATTCCAATGCAGTAACTGTATGGACAATCTCACATTTGCTTTCAATTGTTATGCTGTACTAAGTGTTTGTTTCGCAACTCATTTTAAAAAAGGTCAGATCAAACCAGCAGGGGGAAAAAAATATATAGAATTAAAAAAAATAATAATGCAGAACCATCAGACTAAGCAGTAATAAAAGGCTCCTGTTTCGTTCGCTTCCCCTTCTGTAGTGGAATGGCAGAAAATTAACAGGAATATTATGGTAATGATGGTTTGTAATGTAGTATTGTTGCTTTATGTTAAGGACCAAGTCAAAATGTCTTTGTGTGCAAACTGTATAGAAGCAATTCCTGGTGGCAGAATGAATGTGCAGAAGGAGGAAGATAGGAAGGTAACCAGACTATTGCACTAGGTACCCTTATAACGTTGCATGTTGCTCCAGCACTTGAAGCACTGATGACTTAACAAAGAATACATTGGATGGAAGGTGCATGATTTATGCCCCATACAACAGTGCTAACAAACTGACTAGGAAACTGATAACTGTCAATGTCATCAAGGAGCTAGATACACAGGAGAAGTCAGTTTAGGAAAATAGTTTTATTATGTGCAGGTGGTTAAGTTATTGTGAGTTTTGCAGCGTTCATATTCTTTTAATGGCTGCAGGATAGGCAATCAAAGGGTTCTAGGTGCATTAAAGATCTCAAGGGGTCCGTAAAGTGCAAAATTGGTGAAATTATAGGGCAAAAGACTGCACCGGAGATGTATCTGCATGTGGTGTATTTCTTTGCACCCTAGAATTGCATACATACATAATCCCTCTTTTGGAACAAAACTTCCTTTTGAAAAAGACATAAGGCACCTGCTTTTAGGGTTCAACCGGTTTACTTTTGGAAAAAAATAAATCGAATTTACAATGTAAATAGAGCCAATGTAATATATTTGATCCCAAAACAACTGTACGACTGCTTAAAGTCACCTCTTCCCCAATGTGTTATCATGGAGTGCTACAGCCTGGACACATAACAACGGTCTCAATGAAAAGTGTTGTGATCTAGACATGAAAGAGTAATCCAATTTTGTCACCAATAATCCATTAAAAAAACAAACAAAAAACCCTGTCTACTTGCTGGTATCCATTAGTACTGGAAAGGCCAGAAACTCACTGCAATGCTATTCCAGCAGTGAAAGAGTCACGGAGAGCTTCATAACAGGATTAGGAGAGACAAATAATATATTAAAATAATATTCAGATAGAATGGGTTCTTTACAAAGCCACCTTACACCTAGGTATAAAAATAGAAAATAAACAACTTTGTTTTGCATAAACCCTCTACTCCACAATGACTCGTACAATTATAGAACTTATTATAATAATTTACATGCAGCCACCTCCAGGGCGAATGCTTTGCAGACTGCAGAAAATCTCAACGTGAAAACAGACAAATGAATTCTGCCCAGTCACAGCGGGACAGAATAGAGGCACGAGGCTTCATGCTTTGCTAGCTTAGAGCAGCACCACTATTGGCTTGGTCACTTTTTCACAAATGGCAGAAAAGGAAGAACTTTAGAAAGAAATAGCAACTGGGGTAAAGTGGTTGTTATTCATTAACATGCAATAGTGTTGGAGGTACTACCGCACAGAAACTCCCATTGAGGTCACTTTAACGAATAACCCCCAATGATACCTTTGTTCTGAGAGAGTATCAAAGATAATGACCTGGATAATGTTGGGACGCATAACGCAAACTACTAGTATTGTGACCTTCATTCTGCCATCTACCATTAGTATGCTTGTTTTTGGGGAGTAAAACAGAATGTCCACACTATTGTGCCCAACAGTATCAAATGCGAGTGTCTTCCAATACTGAGGGGGAGTGCTCCTTTTTGGGGTGTCCAGTTATGTTATCAACTCAGTCATTTATTAAAAAGGTGTCAGTGCTTTAAAAGGATACTGCAAGCAAACCATGCCAATTTAGAAAGTGCCCATCTCGCCTTATGCGTGTACTTCTAATATTAACATATTTTACTTCTAGAGTGCTTTTTGATTACAAAGCACTTCATAATGACATTTTAGAGGCATTTGTGCAACACATCTTGGGTATGCTGTAGTCTCCATGGCAGCCATCAAATGAGATAAGAAATCGGGAACAATTATATTACTCAGTATGTGGTGCAAAGGCACAAAAAAAATTACAGACGAGTGAGAGGCCAACGTGGAAATCAAACACAAAGTTGGTGTGTTCAAAAACAACAGCATAACTCTTAAGAAATGGCTCCTTCCAAGGTAAAGATCATAAGAATATTTACAATTTAATTCAAAGTGGGGGCAGTCAGCAAAACCCTTTTGGGGAGTCCAGCTTCTGTTACTCCTCAGTAAAGGCCAGACAGTCCAGGTTCGATGTGAAAAGGGACGTATAAAGTTGTGGGACAGCCAGAGCTACAACATATCAGCAGTGATCAAAGAGACATCTTAAAGTACTGGTACTCTGCTATAATGGAAAGTCTGTGCAACTTTTAAACAATGGGACAAAGCTCATTGGCCCATGAAGTCTATTGTTTATTTATACTCAAGAAGAAATCTTATTTAGATCTCCCGCACTTTAAAAAAAAATAAAAAAAAGAGAAAAGAAATGGAAAGGTAGGTCTATGTAAAAAGTAGTGAGGCTCTACCACAAGTACCATCAAACAGCCATAGCTAAGAAGGGTTTCTTTTCAAAGGTATACATAGGTAAAACCTAACTGGTGGAGTGCAGAATCCTTAATCCTCTAAGTATCAGGGGAGGGCGGGATCTAAAATGTACTGCAAGCCCCTCTGCTACATGGTTTTGTTGCACCAAAATTGGGTATTGTTGCAGAACCCATTCTAGATGACATTCTCATAAGATCAAAAACTGGGCTGGTTAGTACTTCTCTTCACATTCATTTACTGTACTAAATCACTCGTTCCCTGTACTATAATTGCAAGTGTGGAAAGCTAAAGTGAAAAGTCCTGAATTATTGACAAAATGTAGTCAAATCAACATCCGCAGCAGTACTGTTTCTATTTATAAGCTGGCAAAAGTCCTCTGGCGGCCCGTACTTTCAGTCAATCTCCAGGACAACTAAATATATTTGCCTGTTTCTTATACATCCAACTTCAAAATGTACATCCCCACAGACCTGATTAAAAAGAATGTATTGACCTGGTCATTTTTTTTTTTAGTTTTAATATAAAACCTTTATACTCTTGGCAGCTAATAAACTAAATTGAAACAAAAACATAGGCACTGACAATGCCATGACAATTCTTTAAAACACTTATTTAGATGATCTTCGGTAGATGCCAGTGGCGGAAATCAATGATGTTTTCATGGTGTGGGCTTTTTCAAGTCTCGTATCTGTTTGATCAAGTAGTTCTTCTCATCAGAGAATTGTTCATCGTCTGTTCTCTCCTTTTGGAAGCTGCTCAGAAAATCGATTAACTTGGTTTGGTTTTTTAGCAGGATGTCCACAATCGGCTGTGTTTTGTTTGGATTTGCCACAAATACCTAGGATGTAAGAGAAAATACATTACTCATTTGTCGCATTAGTGTACCTTCTTTTTTTTAATGGAAATTACAATTGTTTTTTTGCAGAGAGGGAGCGTTCGTTAAGTGTTTGTATAGGAAACCACAAAAATTATGTACTCCTACAAACACATTCACAAACATAAATATGGTACAAATAACTGTTCCCAACTGGTAATTATGTGTTGTTCTTTTTTCACTTAATTGTCAATAGATTGTAATATTTAACACTGCCCTAATGAAGCCACCTTCATTTTTCTCTTTGACAATCTGTGCAAAGATGCTAGAATGTAATAGTTTGCACAGAGGAGCTAGCCATGTGAAATGTGACTCAACAAAACACACTGTTTTCCTGAGTGATTGCAGAGTTTTTACTTTATTACATCATCAATTATAAAGGAAAGATATAGCTCTAATATTCCAATGTGAAAAAATATATATTTGTAACCACACATGCAAATAAAAACCTCTTTGGATATTCTAACCATCTATTTGGCCTCTCTTTAAAAATGGTCAAGTAAGCAATTAGCATCTGAACCTCAGTAATTAATCCTGTAAATAATGGGATGATATACAACCTGTCAAAATCCTCTCCTTGTCCAAACATTTTCCCACACTTGGGAGCTAAATAAATAAATTTTTCTTTAGACCACTATGCCAGAAAATTATACTACAACACATGGTTTAGCTCAAGATCACGGATCAAGAGTCAAAAAGGAAATTAGTTTAATAAAGATTTGAGGTCAATCACCAAACTGCAAAAAGGGAAAAACAATAAGAACTATGATTAGTTGTTTATAACACTGGGGGAAAGAAATTGCGTAATTACAATTCGTTAAAGGCATTGCATTCAATCGGGAATTGTTAAATATTAGAGAGATCTGCATCTTGACACTAAAGAGTATACAAATTAGAATTCTCACTTTTCCTGAGCTAGTAGCTAGCAATGCCAGACTTTCACACCTCCTTGTACAGCAGCCAACTGGTGGCTCTTTAATCACACAGATCACTTAATGCTGCCTGGAGGAAAACTACATGCAAATCAGGAAGGTGAGCAGGGCAGAAAGT
Source organism: Ascaphus truei (assembly GCF_040206685.1). Classification (NCBI taxonomy): domain Eukaryota; kingdom Metazoa; phylum Chordata; class Amphibia; order Anura; family Ascaphidae; genus Ascaphus; species Ascaphus truei. Next base: position 352,738,314 of record NC_134485.1, read on the forward strand.
CACATCAAATAAAATCTGATTGGGACAGCTAATCATAGTTGGGCAAAGAGACATCCATTGAATATCCCTGTTTGCTTCTACCAAACTATTTCACCATCACATCTCTCACAATTGTACTGCAGCTTACCCAAAGGATTTTAACATCGTCTTTGCCATTTACATTGAGCGAAGTACCACAGAAATGCAGCTATAAAATTGGCTCCTAATTTGCTTGAAGGCAGAAATGTACTGCAACCTATTAATATTGAAACGCTCTTATCAGAACAATGAACCAGCTCAAAGAGGTTTGATTTTAGTGCTTAGCCTCTTGCATGAAAGTGGTTGACGGGAAGAATTACTGCAGACGCCTCCGCCCATCGCATTAGATCAGAAGATGGAAAAAACTGTAGGAATGTGCGCTCCGTCTTTCCTTGCTCAGTGACGAATACTAGAACAGATCCAATTCATGTGCTCCCATAATGTGTGCAGATTAAAGGGTGTTGGCCAGAGGCCTCTAACCCAGACGCACATTGCTGTATGTGCTAATGGATAAAATGTTTTCCACGTGCACTTTATTCCACTTTCTGTCACCTGACGAAACATAGGACTACCGTGATGTGCGCGAGCGCCTTAATACTGTACCTTAAACACATGGAATGCTTCAAACTGAATGTTTGGACTCTTATCTCGAAGCAGATTCATCATGAGCTTCAGGTTTTCTGGTTTGCTGATATATTTGGTCATGATGGAAAAGTTGTGTCGATCCAGGATCAACTCACCTAGCAGCTGAGAAAGTATTTGAGACAGAGAATTTTTAGAACTGTTCAAAAATGTTATTAATTACAAGCTTCTTAAGCATTTCAAAAGGGAAAATACATATTGGGGCATCACAGTATATGAAAACATTCACTGAAGAATGCGACCAAAAATGGCTCAAACATTAACTGCAAGTAGAAATCGTTCATCTGGCTTTCTCATTTATAAATTAATATCACAATCCGTTTTATAAATGTAAAATTATAATAATAAAATAAATCTAGTGTTTGTACCAACTAAACCACTACAGTAACTTTCAGTATTACAACGAGATTTTAAAGAGGGGGGGGAGGGGAAGGTAGCACAGAAGAAATTAAAAACGTATGATTTAAGTCATTCCATGTTTCACATTACCTTCAATGACTGTCTCTTTGTCACATAGTTCTCTGAATGTAGAAGTTTTTCATAGTCATTAAATATCTAAAAGAAATGGCAAAGGTACAGTATGTAATTAGTCGCCTTCACCTTTTGTGCATTCATTTATAACTACTCACTTACTGAATTTCTACACAGCTAACAATTTGATAACTTATTTCTAGTGACAACTCCCCTGGGTTTGCCCAAGTATTTGTTATTTGTTGTCCTGACAGAACTTGGCTGCTATGATGGCAACACCGATGTCTAGATATCTATGGATAGACGGAGCATTGGGGGAAAAAAAGGCAAGTGGCCAGATAGTCCAATAATTGAATATATTGTAATTTCAATGTACAATCCCAACATACGGTATGTATTCTGACCTAGAAAACTGGAATGGGTGATCTTTTGATGATTACAGTGAAAGAAAACTGTATTCTGTACGATTTACAGTTGACTAGGAATATTTAGTGTCAAACACACTTGACTCACCAGATGGGAGCGGTAACAGTGAACATGACTGAATGATCCCCATCCCTCTCCTATTCATTGAGTGAGGGCAAGCCTTGTCTGCCAAACAATATACATAACCTTATATTCACTAGGCCATGACTTTTATAGCTCCCGTCAATAACCTCACTGTTATTAATCCTATAGCGAGAGTCGCCATATTTACCTTGCCAGTCCAAAGTTTTCAAAATACTGAACTTCTCAAAATAAATGTACCCCTTTTCATACGGATCACAGACCAGCCATGTCCCTGAAGTGAGGAAGGGGGGGGGGAGGGGGGCAAATGGAGGCAGGTCTTCCTTTCCCCTTAAACACTATACTTATACATTAAAAAAAGCAAATTATGCTTAATCTGCCCCTGTCTTTCCTCACAATGAAGAGTGGGTCACTAAAATAGTACTGTAGCTGTAAGATGGGACCAATATTCAGCACTTCTTTGTGCCCGCAGATATAAAAGAGATATTGAAGAGGGCAGATCTACACAGTGACCTTAGGCGTTTTACCCAAAGGTATTGCGGTAAGTCGCTCAGTTATGCAAGTATTCTCAAACATGAAGCTATCATACTTAATTTAATATAAACAGAAAAGTAGAAGTTGTGGTGCTCAAGAGTTATGACCAATCCAATAAGAAACAAATGAAAACATCATAATGCCATATTTGAGAATCCATGTGACGATGGAGTGCCCCCACTTGTTATGAGGAAAACCGGAAGGGAATAGTGACTAGTGGAGTCTGCCTGACATCCACATCTATGTACACTATAATAAAAACCAAACCAGCTATATAATATGAAGGACAATGTCTGTGGTAACCAGGAAATGTTGAAGCACTGCGGCTCTTTACCTGTGTTACTCCAGGGGCACTCTGACCATCATGGGCGTGCGGTCCATCCGTGGTAGATTCAAGGAGGTAGTAGGTATAGATGAAGTACAGCCGAGGAAATCCTTTATCCAATGTCCATACAGGAAAAAAGGGTAGGCCACTCCAAACTGCCGAAAAAGTTAATTTATTGCAAGACTAACATACAGTGCAAAAAAAGGGACTGATAGAACGCACCTACGCATTTCGTACAAGAAGTACTTTATCAAGGTTTGATAAAGTACTTCTTGTACGAAATGCGTAGGTGCGTTCTATCAGTCCCTTTTTTTGCACTGTATGTTAGTCTTGCAATAAATTAACTTTTTCGGCAGTTTGGAGTGGCCTACCCTTTTTTCCTGCGTGGACATTGGATAAAGGATTTCCTCGGCTGTGCTTCATCTATACCTACTACCTCCTTAATTTAATATAAGACTAGAGGTGACCAGTGCATGCTAGTATTAATTACAGCCAAACACTGTTACACAGAGAGAACGAGAGCCGTTTCTGGTACCATAACACAAAGTTAGCATTAAATTCCCATAATAGCTAATGGTGTTTAAAAGCATTTTAAACCATCAAACTATGTTTTGCTTTTACTAAAGCAGTATTCAGAATATATCCCTCACCTTTAAATCTGAAACCACAAAATAAATAATTTTCACAAATACGCTTTATACTATTCTCGCTCTGTTCTAACACTACCTGATCTACTAAACATCTGTTTTCCTCTGCTATTTACTGTACATCAAAGTGTTTGTGTTATATTTAGCATTTTATTTAGCTTGGCAAACAACTGTTCCCACTAAAGTGTGTACACACCACCACGAGATCCCTGGGGAAATGAAAAGGTTAGTACAGTACTGGATTCTGTTCCTTGGTTTTCTATCCCTTTAGCAAATTCCAAACAAGTACACACACTTCTTTGAAAGAACTACTAGAATAACAATAATACTCAACCACAAAAGTTTTGAAACAAGTGCTAATAAAACCAGCAGCAGTCTATTTATTACAGTTTTTATAACATTTAATATAATGTATGCTACTTACTGTATCATAGTTCTGTTCTAGAAATTCAGCTACCACCAACTTGTGTCTCGTCAGCAAGTCCTGAAACAAATAATTGAGGTTAGATTTTTCAGACTGTAGAAGACGATATGCACCTGTATTGTCAGAGGGCGGCAATTTACTTCTGACTACAGCCTGACAAGACCTACTGTTAATTAATTAAGCCCTTACTTAATTTGTAGTCAGCAGTTTTAGAAAGAATATTGCCAAATTATATACTTTAGCCATTATTACACCAGCATCCGTCTCTGTGGGAAAACTTTTGGTAACCTCCGTCAGTCAACGAGAGTCAAATGTGTGGGGTTAGCTTTTGCAATGTACAAGCAGCTGATTGGAACAGTGTTGTAAAAGTATTTTCTTGGACCTGAATGCGGTGGTTACAAAAGAGAGAATCATGCTTTGGTTCCCACTGCACATTGGGTTACACTCACAGCTGCAGTAGAAGTCAAAGACATGTCCAGTGGCGCATGGAGACCGGGTAAAAAGGCAGACTCGGCCAGAAGCACGAGTGCCTGTTTGGGGCGCCTTTTTGCCATTGCATGTTGCCTAATGAAAGAGCCGTTTTCCTCATTCATTGATAATTTGATCCAGATCCTCTATCCCAGCTCCAACATTTCTCCTAGTTCTCGCCATTTAAACTGAAATTTATGATTACTTCTTTGGGATTATGCAGTAACTTGCATTATCAGATGTGGTGTTGTGATTATCTTGCAGGGATGAAATGACAAAGTAATTCTGCATCATAATGCACCTCTTCCTATCAGTGCAAATGTAGTTCCAGCAAACATATTTACTAATGGTGCAGGCATCCGCATTGGTCCTTGATTTGGCCTTAAACATCATGTCAAATACATGGTCTGCTGCTTGTGTGGCACTAAACAAGCAGCTCCTAAACTGCACCACTACTAAATAATACATTGCAACTGTACATAGACACTTGAATTAGAGGGCTGTTTTTTAAAGCCAAAATAGGAATAGCCTGATCGCTCTTTCATGTTAACCCACCTATGGGTCAAGGTGTAACTCAAATATTTACTGTACCATTCTGAGATTAATAATTATACTGCGCTATAAAAAGCCCTTGTTATATTAAAGGAAAAAGAAACCGTGTTCGTTTGGAGTGACAATCTTTATAGAACTTATGAGGCGGTGCAGTTGCACTGTAGCGTTTGCCATACATTTGTGGAAACACTCAACACAAGGATTTATTCAAATGTCCATGGCTAGAGCAGAGCTCGCTCAACTCTGCAAATCGGTTGCACGCAATTCTCCAAAAATGATCCAAAATATAGTTGCAAAATGTTTAGCTTCCGCAGCCCCTCCCCCCAGCAATTTTGGTTCTAGAAGAAACATTTTGCAAAATATCAATGGGCTAATAATGTCGCAAAATGCGTATGCGTTAGCAAAATATCGCCAGTGAGAGAAACGGCAGAATACACATTTTGCACAACCGGAAAGCAAAAAATGATGACTGTTCGAGTATATGGAGTGGTAATAGTTAGTGCAGGGTGTTCTCAACTCAAGTCCTGAAAACTTCCCAACAGGTCAGGTTTTCAGGACATCCCTGCTTCAGCACAGGTGGCTCACTTGAAGACAGACACCTGTGCTGAAGTAGGGATATCCTGAAAACTGACCTGCTGGAAGGGAGGGAGGATGGGGGTCCTTGAGGACTGGGAGTTGAGAATCCCAGAGTTGGTGTGATTGTATTAATATGGAGTGTTGGTAAATGTATAGTGAGAATTTTTTTTGTACAGAACATAATAAACAATAAAAAAAAGGTTTAAATGTTTAGTAGTTTGTTTTAGTTAGTTGTTTGCAGTAGTTAGAATGTATAGTTGGTTTTAGTTATATCTTCTTATATAGATAGATAGATAGATATATCTACTATATATTTCTGAAAGCACTGTATGTCTGCATGGCCTGTGTCCCTAGCGGCACTCTCATTGGTCCCTTGGCCCGCCCGCCCGCCCCCGCACACCTCTGATTGGCCTGAGGCGGAGTGACGGGCCAAAGGACACATCACACACACACACACACACACACACACACACACACACACACACACACACACACACACACACACACACACACACACACACACACACACACACACCTCTCTCTCTGTCCTCTCCCCCCCCCCCCATCACACTCACCTCCCTCTCCACTCACCTCCCTCCACCTCCCGCTCCACTCACCTCCCTCTCCACTCACCTCCCTCCCGCTCAACTCCCTCCCCGGCGCGGGGACAGGCAGTGGGCAGGGCAGCCTGCCGCTGCCTCCACTCACCTCCCGCTCCCTCCACTCACCTCCCGCTCCACTCACCTCCCCGGCGCGGGGACAGGCAGTGTGCAGGGCAGCCTGCCGCTGCCTCCACTCACCTCCCGCTCCCTCCACTCACCTCCCACTCGCCACGTGGCACCTAAGATGGCGGCGGACGGAAGGACCCCTTCCTCCCTCGCGGACTAACTAACATGGCGGCGGCCAGAAGGAGAGGTGAGTGTGTGTGTGTGTGTGTGTGACACTGTGTGTGTGTCTGTGTGCGTGTGTTACACTGTGTCTCAGACACTGTAGAGTGGGGACCGGAGCTACACATGGGGGGGGGGGGGGGGGGGCGGGGGGGTCACGAGCGGAGAAAGATACAGGGGGAGTGGAGAGGAGGGACCCGTCAATTTAAAGCAAACCAACCCCCCTCCTGTCCACTGTCACCCCCCCTCCTGTCCACTGTCACCCCCCCTCCTGTCCACTGTCACCCCCCACTCCTGTCCACTGTCACCCCCTCCTGTCTACTCTCCCCCCCCTTCTGTTCACTCTCCCCCCCTCCTGTCCACTCCCCCGCCCCCCCCTCCTGTCCACTGCCCCCCTCCCTTCCTTTCCCCCCCCCCCCCTCTTCCTAGCGCTAAATGAAACTCACGGGCAACGCCGGGTCTCTCAGCTAGTAGATATATATATATATATATATATATATATAGATAGATAGATAGAGAGAGAGAGAGATATATCTATATATATTTTAAAAAATGAAAAGTTTGTTTGCAGAACAGGTCCATCGATCCACCCGCCCCCAACGGCTCTCATTGGCCTGCGGGGTGCGATGATGTCACTGACACACCTAGCCCATTGTCACACACACACAGACTCATACTGCCCGAGCCTCTCACCTCTGCGGACTCGGCTATCAGCCCGGCGGACTCCACTCCCATCGCCTGACCAGCACACCCACCTTGGTAAGTTTCACCCACTTTACGCTCTCTCTGCCTGCACACTTTCCCCACGCCGCCCCCCCCTCTCTCACCCCTCCCGACTAATTGCAGCACAAATTATCTCTGTCCCCATGCCTAAATATATTGTTAATTATTTGCTTCAGTGAAAAGTGCATATTAGCATGTGAAAGCAAATAAATAACAATATATTTAGGCATTAAATGACAGTGAAGAGATTCTCACAGCAGCCATTTTGTGTAAAGACAGATTAATTTCTACATATAGGTGCAACACATGGGGTATGTGGAGTCTGCAGGGGTGATAGGCTCAGGAGGTATGAGTGTCTGGGGTCTGCTGAGTCCACAGATGGTGTTATTCTTTTCACTGAAGCAAATAAATAACAATATCTTTAGGCATGGGGGCAGAGATAATTTGTGCTGCAATTAGTCCGGAGGGGTCTCCCGGGCCGCTGTGCACCCTTGCCTCTCTCCCCCCTCCCCCCATCCAGCCCGCAGTGCACCCTCTGCTCCTCCCCCCCGGCCCGCCGTGCACCCACCGCTCCCCCCCCGTGCGCCATCCGCTTCCCCTCCCTCCACCCAGCCCAAATAATGCCGCCTGCGCGCGCCCTTTCCCGCCACCCACTCCCTCTCACCCCTACGCAATAATGGCTGCTACCACCACCTCTCACCCACTCAACACTTACACCGTATGGGTGAAGAGGGCACCGGTACGCCAATACAAACTTTTTTCAAAAATATCATCATTTTTCTTTACATACCGGGCAACGCCGGGTATATCAGCTAGTAGTCTATATAGTTTATTTAGTTATAATTTGATATGTTACATTAGTTTTATATAGTTGTATATTTTTTCAGTTTTATTGTACTGTAGTTTTTTATTTTATTTAATTTTATAAATTGTATTTTATTTTCTGCCAGTGTCTTTATAAATAATTTTCTTTTTATATTGTTTGTTATTATGACAAGAAGAAAAGTATAGAGCAATGTAAGAAGAGGACTGAGAGGCAAGTCCTTTTCTCCTTGAAGCAAGGGTCTAGAACAGTGGCCAGGAGATATTCCGCCTTAAGCCAGGTCCCCAGTGGCACGCTACGGCGTTTACGCCACACACCACAGTACAGCCCTCTATGGGGCAGGCCCCAGTGGTCGTGTGTGCGCGGGCGCGCAAAGCGCGATGACACGTATGCTGGCAGGAAAGATATCCCATCGCAATCCTCGCATCCCATCGCTCTCCTACAGACCGCGGCTTTTATCTGTGCACGCGCCACCAGGCGCGTGTGCAACAGTAACCACTGGGGCCATATCCTTAGGTTTTCACAGATACTACACAGGGATAATTGATCAGGCTGCCAAGCATAGTCCATCAACCTCAACAATTCAGCATTATAATTATTCTCACATGCATTCTAACAAGGGTACTGTCTAAAGGGAATATAAGTGGGGTGATTTGGCTGATGCCAGCATCATCACTGCTGACCAGAATGGTAGCCTCCTTATACTGCCTCAGTAGCCCACACAGCTCCCCTATCAGATGTCCTTGGTTGGGCTGCAAGTATGCCCCCTCTACGAGTGTGGAGGTCCCCATGATGTTATTCACTGCTTTGTAATGCTCAGAGCTGCTCTAGTATGTACAGGGTTGTGGTCCATCGAGCGGGTACCTCTGCTTTAAGCCTGTGGTGTGGCAGGTTGTTAAGACTGCTGCAGGCGACAATGGGCATTATGAGCTGTGTAGGAACACATCAAGTGGGGATATTTTATGAGATGCGGATAATATTTCCTACGCTTCCTCACACTAGTCTAAGAAACGGTTAACTATCAAGTTGAGTACATGGGCAAAGCAGGTTGCCTTGAGGTAATGCTGCCACCAGGTTAATTCTATTATCTCCTGCCACAAGCCCAACCTCCAGGTCCCTTGGAGAAAACAAGCACTCAAAATCCATTGCAATTGAAAAACAAATCAGCCACTTGATCAAACCCTGCATACACAGGGTAGCCTGACTCTTATAAGTGCTGCAGACTTCCTGAATCTTAACATCACTACCATCACCCCCGTCACATCGGACGATGTGGTAAGAGGAAAGCTCAATCAATGGGCGGTAACAGTCATGTAGTTCCCTACGCCATGTGTGCTAGTCCAAGTCTGCTGTGCACACAATGTGTGAAATATCAGCAGCCTGGGCCCACTACTTTAACAACGTCTTAGCACAGATGTGGAACAGCCGTAGTGGAAAAATAGGCCCCACTTTATATTTTACATCGAGGCCTAGCGTATTCTAGGAGCTCCCTAAAGCCTTTCTACTCAAAGCTAAAAGGGACAGCAAACATTTTGGACAATTTGCCACTCTGCAAAATGGCCTTATTGTGCGAGTGATAAATGTGCACTCTACCAAAAGCTTCACCAGCAATAGGTTGCTGTATTGGATTATCAGATATAATTAGGCCACTACGTGTCTAGTTATGTCAGAGGGTCCCCGCGGCTTCACTGCCCACTGCTAGTAGCAGAAGCTTGTGCTTGAGCAGGCCCCATAGCATCCTCCACCCTATCATCATCACTATTACCACCAACTATATCTTCAGTAGAATGACTCATCACCACCAAAACCCTCAGAGTCACCGGATCGAAGCTTAGTTGCTGTTAGTGAGGAGCAGGTAGGTAGCTGGGTGACAGTTAGAAGGGGAAGCAGGGGCAATAGGGAGAGGCAGGTCGTTTCTGAGCTGACACATCCCAATATATTTGCCATGTTGAGTGAAGATATTGGGAATGTTGGGGCAGAAATGGCAAGGCTGGGGGAGACTAATTCCTCTAGCAGCCAGGGGAATAGTTCCTCCAGCACAGTGGGGACTCAGGATGCTCAGATGCAAAAAAAGATTGTGGTGGTAGGGGACTCCATTATTAGGAAGGTAGATAGGGCAATCTGTTGCCGGGACCGCATGAACCGAACAGTTTGTTGTCTCCCGGGTGCTCGGGTTCGGCACATTGCGGATCGGGTAGACAGATTGTTGGGGGGGGGGGGGGGGGGCTGTGATTGACCCGGCGGTCTTGGTACATGTTGGCACCAATGACAAAGTTAGAGAAAGATGGAGGGTCCTAAAAAATGATTACAGGGATCTAGGCCAAAAGCTTAAGGCAAGGACCTCCAAGGTAGTATTTTCTGAAATACTACCAGTGCCATGTGCTACCGCAGGGAGACAGTCAGAGATCAGGGAGGTTAATGCATGGCTAAGAAAGTGGTGTAGGAAGGAGGGGTTTGGGTTTTTAGAGCACTGGGACTCCTTTTCTGAGTGGTGCCATCTATATTCTAGGGACGGATTGCACCTCAATGAAGAGGGATCTTCTGTGCTAGGGGGGAGAATGCTAAAAAGGTTGGAGGAGATTTTAAACTAGGATGGAGGGGGGAACGGAATGAAACAGATAATTATTAAATGGAATAGATGAGGATACAAGGTGGTATGGAGGTAGTATACAAAAAACAGGACATGGAGTCCAATCATGGTGCAACAGAATATTCCGCAGGTATAACATGTAGTAAGTCCCATAAACCACGGACATCAACATTCATATTCCTGGGTATATGTTTGAAACAGAGCTGATCCAGAGAAATTGACATCAATTGTCATCCCAATATAAAGTTCATGAACATGTGACTGCCGATTATGGCTTAAAACCTAGAGTGGGATTTATAGGGTACTAGGGGGACACATTGCCAAAGGCTGACGGTCCCCTTTTTAACCAACCACACTCAGATAAAGTCACAAAACAGTATAAATGACAGTCAAAGATTAGCCAATAATATCACAGTCCACTCACTGTTAATGTTGACAAACAGCAGGAAATCCGTGTAGGCGTGCATCCAGCTTGATTGAAGATCAGAAGAAAACAGCATCTAGGGAGGGAAGTGGAGCACAGCGCAGGGACAAATGGCAGGAACCAGCACACCATACGTTAAAAAACTCCTTTATTGGTCGACAAGGGGAGACACCACGAACAGGGAACAACCACCCACTCTGACGCGTTTCGGGGGGTGGTTGTTCCCTTTTCTTGGTGTCTCCCCTTGTCGACCAATAAAGGAGTTTTTTAACCTATGGTGTGCTGGTTCCTGCCATTTGTCCCTGCGCTGTGCTCCACTTCCCTCCCTAGAGGCTGTTTTCTTCTGGTATGGAGGTAGAATGGGGGCAAGTGCTAGTTTGACAAGCAGTGAGATACCTATAGTAAATAGAGATAATACTAGAAAACTTCTAAAGACTAAACCAAGTGGGAGCAGAAAGGAAGGAGCAGATAAGATAATAGTACAGGCTGAAAAAAAACTTAAATGCATGCTTGCTAATGCAAGAAGCCTGACAGATAAAATGGGGGAGCTTGAATTAATAGCTACAAGGGAGCAGTATGATATCATAGGCATTACTGAAACATGGTGGGATGAAACTCATGACTGGACAGTTAATTTAAAGGGGTATTCTCTTTTTCGGAAGGATCGAACAAATAGAAGGGGAGGTGGAGTATGTCTATATGTTAAACCAGATCTAAAACCTATTATAAGGGATGATGTCTATGAAGGGAATGATGAAAATGTAGAGACCTTGTGGATAGAAATTAGCAGTGGAGGTAAAAGTATAAAGAAAATGTTTGTGGGAATATGCTATAAACCACCAAATATCTGTGAGATTGTGGAAGCTAAAATACATTTGCAAATGGAGAAGGCATCAAAACTGGGTCATGTTTGCATAATGGGGGATTTTAATTATCCAGACAGACTGGGGCAATGAGATTAGCGTTACAACAAAAGGAAACAGGTTTTTGGGGGTGCTTAAAGATAATTATATGACCCAAATTATTGAGGAACCAACCAGGAGAGGGGCAGTTCTGGATTTGGTCATATCAAACAATGTAGAAGTAATAACAAATATTCAAGTCCTGGAACATTTGGGTAACAGTGATCATAACATGGTCTCATTTTAAATAAATGATCAAAAAACAGATTACTTGGGTTCAACAAAGACTTTAAACTTTAGAAAGGCAGATTTTAATAAACTGAGGTCTAATCTAGTAGTAATACAATGGGATGATGTTTTTGCAGGGAAAAATGTAGAAGATAAATGGGCAGTCTTTAAAACATTGTTAGAAAAGCACACTTATCAGTGTATACCCTTGGGTAATAAGTATAAAAGAAATAAGTGAAAACCAATGTGGCTAAATAAACAGGTAGGGGAGGAAATGGACAAGAAGAGGAAGGCGTTTAGATTCTTTAAATCAGAAGGGACAGAGACATCGTATCAGAATTATAAGGAATGTAACAAAAATTGCAAAAGGGCAATCAAATTAGCAAAAATGGATAATGAAAAAAGGATTGCAATAGAAAGTAAGGTCAACCCTAAAAAGTTCTTTAAGTACCTTAATAACAAAAAAATGAGAAAAGAAAATATAGGACCCTTTCAGTGTGAGATGGGTAGGCAGATTATTGGTTATAAGGAAAAAGCAGAGGTATTAAACAAATTCTTTGCCTCTGTGTTTACCAGGGAAGAATCAAGTTCAATAGTAGCGCCACAGGAGGAAGCCACAACCTCCATATTAATGACCAATTGGTTAACTGAGGAAGAAGTTCATAAGCGACTTGAAAAAATTAAAGTAAATAAGGCACCTGGCCCCGATGGCATACATCCAAGAGTTCTCAAGCAGTTAAGCTCAGTAAAAGCAAAACCATTATATTTAATATTTAAGGACTCCATTTCCACAGGCTCAGTACCACAAGATTGGCGTAAAGCAGATGTTGTGCCTATATTTAAAAAGGGAGCTAGATCGCACCCGGGGAATTACAGACCTGTAAGCCTGACTTCAATAGTAGGGAAACTACTTGAAGGTTTAATACGGGATAATAATCAGGAATACCTAGTGGAAAACAAAATTATTAGTAATAGTCAGCATGGATTTATGAAGGATAGATCATGCCAAACTAACCTTATTTGTTTCTTTGAAGAGGTAAGTAGGAATTTAGACCAGGGTAATGCAGTTGATGTGGTCTACTTAGATTTTGCAAAGGCTTTTGATACGGTTTCACACAACAGTCAGTATAGGATACAGCGAGTGACAGAAAAAGGAGGAACTTGTGGTTGCCAATAGTGGTTTTGCAGAACTTAAATATCGTCTGAGTTTGAATTTTTTTTTATTTTTCCGGTTATGTTTTAGACAGTTCCAAAAATGTATTTTTTTTTTTTTCACGGACCATCGGGGTGTCCAGGGACCACAGGTTAGGAACCCCTGCTCTAAGGAAACAAAGGGGCAGGCGGCACTACACTGGTATATAGTATATCATTAAGTGGTTAGGTGCACAGGAATAATGGACTTTATGTACAAGTCCTGGAATAGTAGTCAAAACAGAGGATTTCCAGCACTTCCAAAAATGCAAAGTAGTCAATTGTGATGAAAAAAAGAAAAGTGTATTTACATAAACACACTTGTCAGCAAATCCCAGAAAAGGTTTACAAAACAAGCTATAATAATCACGAAGAGTTCCCACCAGCCGGAGAGAAAACTCACAAAACAGAAGAGCAAGAGAGAAAAAAAACAGTTCAGAGCTTCACAGGACACAGCAGTCTCTATTACAAGAATCCTCAATCAGAAAAAACGAATCTTGTGTATGGCAGGAATGTGAGCAGCATCCGGCATTCAATATAGTGTGAGCTCTTCTACACATATGTTGATAGTTGCAGACAGAGCCACGGGAAGGAGGAATCAATAAAGTAGTAACAAAAAAATAAATAAGGTACTCGTCAATAAAAAAAAAAACCCTGACGTGGCGAGTCAGAAGAAATAGTTTGATAGCAATATTTTTCTCTCTCATATAGATATATACAAGGGGGCAAATGTTTTAAAGCCAAAAAAGGCCCATCTGTCTCGTTCCCACCAACTCAAAAGGTTCGTGGTACTTCCCTTGAAAGAGAAGAATTAAAAGATTACTAGTTGCAAAGTCAAAATCGCAGTCAGCAAAGAGCAGATAGGTCTTGTGCACATTTGCAAATTTGAGTGTTTGTCAAGTAATCCTCCGGAGGTCTGCAGACACAGCAGGACATCTTGGCAAACACTCCCAAACTGCGAGTATCCACACAAGGAGCTATCGGGTCTTTGCCAACTGCAATTTTGACATTACGGCTATTATCTGTTCTGACCCGTACCACCCTGATTAAGGGTATTTGAATTTAACTCTCTCACCGCGGAAGTACCACTAACTTTTGGGTTGTTGGAAACATGCCAGAAGAAATCATTTATTTATTTAAAAAATATTTTACCAGGAAGTAATACATTGAGAGTTACCTCTCGTTTTCAAGTATGTCCTGGGCACAGAGTAAAACAAATAATACATGGTTACAAGTACAGTTACATAAATGAACAAGGTATACATTATATACAAGACATTGCATGCACAGTTAAAGAAAATATATATTATGAGCGTATGAAACAGTTACAGACCAGGTTAAAATGTGAGACAGCCTTAGATTTGAAAGAACTTAAACTGGTGGTGGATGTGAGGGTCTCTGGTAGGTTGTTCCAGTTTTGGGGTGCACGGAAGGAGAAGGAGGAACGTCCGGATACTTTGTTGAGCCTTGGGACCATGAATAGTCTTTTGGAGTCTGATCTCAGGTGATAGGTGCTGCATGTGGTAGGGGTGAGGAGCTTGTTCAGGTAGCTGGGTAGCTTGCCCATAAAGTATTTGAGGGTGAGACAGGAAAGGTGAACTTTGTGCCTAGACTCTAGTGATGACCAATCTAGTTCTTTGAGCATTTCGCAGTGATGTGTGTTGTAGTTGCATTGGAGAACAAAACGACAAATTGAATTGTAGAGGGTGTCAAGTTTGCTAAGGTGGGTTTGAGGTGCCGAGCCATATACTATGTCTCCATAGTCAATAATTGGCATTAGCATCTGCTGTGCAATACGCTTTCTGACCAGGAGACTTAGGGAGGATTTGTTCCTGTAAAGTACCCCTAGTTTGGCATAAGTCTTGGTTGTCAGGGTATCAATGTGCATCCCGAATGTTAAGTGGGAGTCAAACCATAAGCCCAGGTATTTAAAACTAGTGACAGGTGTTAGGGTGGTGTTAGCGTTGGTTCTAATCAGTAGCTCAGTCACTGGAAGCTTTACAAATTTAGTCTTGGTCCCAAATACCATTGTTACAGTCTTGTCAGTGTTTAAAAACAGTTTGTTTTGGGAAATCCAGTTTTCGAGTCTCAAAAAGTCAGACTGAAGTATGTGTTGAAGGTCAGAGAGGCTATGGCTGTGTGCATATAGGATTGTGTCATCTGCGTACATGTGTATTGAGGCTTCCTTACAAGCTGTGGGAAGATCATTAATGAACACTGAGAAGAGTAGGGGCCCCAGAACAGAGCCTTGCGGGACACCACAGGTGATATCCAGGGGGTTGGAGTTAGAGCCTGAGATGGACACATGTTGGGATCTTCCTGATAGGTAGGACTGAAACCAGTTTAAAGCATGTTTCCCTATTCCAGAGCTCTGGAGTTTGTTAAGCAGGATAACATGATCAACTGTGACAAAAGCCTTTGCAAAATCTAGGAATACTGCACCAGTGAGTTGTCCCCGTTCCATTCCACACTGGATTTCATTGCAAACTTTTAGCAGGGTAGTTACGGTGGAGTGTTTGGGACGAAACCCAGACTGGAATTGGCTAGGGAAATTTGTCTTGGTGTAGAAATCGCTTAATTGGGAGTGGACACATTTTTCCATAACTTTGGATGGAATTGGGAGAAGTGAGATTGGCCTGTAGTTTGAGACAGTGTTTTTGTCCCCACTTTTGAAGATTGGGACAACTCTGGCAGTTTTCCAGGTCTTAGGGATATGGCCTGCAGACAGGATAGAGTTGACTATGGACGCAATTGGTTTGGCAATGGCCGGGGCACCAAGTCGTAGGAACCTAGATTGTAGTAAGTCGGGTCCACATTGGCTGCTTAGTTTTAGTTTGAGGAGCGCTTGTGTAATCTCCTCTTCAGATACTGGGCTAAATTGAAAATTGTGGGCAGTGTTGGGAGGGGGGTGGGACTGTAGGGATACTCCCAGGATGAGATTCATGTTTGGGGTTTGTGCTGCGTTTCGCTAATAAGTTAGTGGCACACCCCACAAAGTAATCATTGAATGCATTTGCAATGTCAGTGGGGTTTGTCAGAGTAATATCCCCCTTAGTGATATTACTTGGTTGTTGATGGTTAGGAGGCTGGAATATATTGTTGATAACCTTCCAGAAGTTAGCTGGGTTTGATGTATTTTGGTGGAGATTGTCAGAGTAATATTGTGCTTTTGCATGCCTTGTTTGCCTTGTGCACATGTTCCGCAGGCATCTGTAGTGATTGAGATCCTTGGTAGTGCCAGGTACTTTGTAGCTTTTCCACAAGGTATCCCTGAACTGGTAGAGTGCTATAAGGTCAGGTGTAACCCATGGAAGGTGGGCCCCCCGTACCCTTATTTTGCGTAGTGGAGCATGGGTATCGCAGAGTTTTAAGAACTCGGATTGGAAATAGGGTTGTAGTATACGTTGAAAAACCCCCTCAACTAAATTCTTTAAAATGAAAACTTTGCATTCAGAGAAGCACTGTCATGATACGTGACTTCATGATACGATCTGTTACATTCTTTTGTTTTTCAAAATAGTGGTGTACAGAGTCTGTACTGTAGTTACATAAATTCCAAGCCTGGAATGCACAGCAGAACATTGACAAGCGTATTGCCAAGTACAGTATTTGTTGGCGTTGGTCCGAGCCTAATACACAAATATTTCAAGGATGTGCAATAGCTTGAGTAAAATAACTGATCCCGTTCTATTATTGAATACTGTGATCAGGTCCGGCCGTGGGGTTTGCGGGGCCCAAGACGGCAAGCTGGGAGTGGGGTACCTCTGGTGAAAGTAGTCAGGGCGGCCCTCCTCCTACAGCGTCATGTTGTCATGGCAACGTGTCGCCATGTCACATCGGCTCACCATGACAACACAACGCTGCCGGAGGAGGGCCGCTCCGAATAAGGTATGAAACCCCCGTCTCAACACACACACCTTAAGGTAGGAGGCGGTCCTGCCAGACTGTGGAGTCCCCAGTGCCCTCCTCTGGCTGGAAGTTGGATCCCGGCGCCGACAGGAGGAGGGAAGAGGATGGCACGCCAGGGACCCCGAAGGAGGAGGGAAGATGATGGTACACCAGGGACCCCGAAGGAGGAGGGAAGAGGATGGCACGCTAGGGACCCCGAAGGAGGAGGGAAGAGGATGTCGCGCAGGGACCCCGAAGGAGGAGGGAAGAGGATGTCGCGCAGGGACCCCTAAGAAGGAGGGAAGAGGATGGCACGCCAGGGACCCCGAAGAAGGAAGGAAGAGGATGGCACGCGGGGACCCCGAAAGCGCAGCGTCCAAGGCAGGCGCCTTGCCCATGTGTGATTAAAATGTAAAGGTCAAAAAGAGGTTTTAACAACACTTGGTATGAGAACATTGAAAAAGCATACTTTGTATTTTGTCAGCTTGTGAAAAATCACAAGAGGAGTATGTAAAGCTATAAACCTGCCACCTGCCATTCAGCACCTAAATCCGCTCTGTACCTGGCGGAACTTTAATTTAACAATTAATTGTGGCAATTCCACACATTCGCTTCTGTAAATATCCTAATACTATAATGCAAGTTTAATTACATGAAGTCAAGGTAATGCTGCAGCTGCGCTTATATACAGGAGACCTGCTGCGAGTTAATCAGCATGTGGGCTTCAACGCACAAAATGTGCTCATTGATACAAAAGGAGGCCATAGCAACAAGCGTCAGAAATGGATGCACTGTAAAA
This sequence comes from Ascaphus truei, assembly GCF_040206685.1. Classification (NCBI taxonomy): domain Eukaryota; kingdom Metazoa; phylum Chordata; class Amphibia; order Anura; family Ascaphidae; genus Ascaphus; species Ascaphus truei. The sequence continues at coordinate 352,755,933 of NC_134485.1, forward strand.
AAAAGAGAACGTTAAATTATACAGAAGCAGTGGTTCTCAACCTTTTCTGAGCAGGGGCACCCCTGAAGGATTTTTAAATTCTCGGGGCATCCCTGCTCTTCAGACCTCACTCATCCCCCTCTTCACCCACCCCACATTCACCCTCACACATAATACTCAGCCTTTCACCGATGCACTCCACATTATCGCCCCTTCTCACATAACACACTCGCCCTCTTAATCATAAATACCACCTTTCACCCCCCCCTTTTTTTTACATACTCCCTACACCACAAAAAGGACACGTTTCTCTCACCCTCCCCACATAAATCCATCACCCCCACCCCCAAAGCCATCACACTCCCCTCTTTCCTCCCACACACCTGAAACATGTCAGCTGCTCAGGAGGCGCATCCTGCCTGGAGCGAAGAGGTGGACAGCAGCCCCTACGTCTCAGACTGCGCAGACGTTCCCGCTGAGCAGCCAGCAGAGTTTTTCCCCTGGCACCATGGAAACCTTGCAGAGGCTTGTGGCACACCAGGGGTCCTGATAGATTAAACACCGGAGTATACTTTTGTTCATGGCCTTGTATATAGCGGTTTGCACGTCTTATTTGACCCCCTTCCGGCATGAAATGGGTGAATTTGTCAGCAAATAGTATAGGGAGTATTTATATGGAACACTAATTGTAATGGTAATTCATTTTTAATTTTTTTTTTGCATAATTTGTCTCTCTGTTCCTAGCTTTAGGTTTGAACAGGCATGAACTGTCTTCTAAAAGCCAATGATAAAGCCAGCTGCTTCTTACATTTAAACACTGCACCTCAGTTTTACCCCGTTCTGTCGTGTGTTGTACAGTAGGTGCCTCGGCCACAGAGGTTTAGAAAAACAGAATGCTTGCTTAGTTGTGCGAAGTTTATACTTTTTTCTAGTACTCGCTGAACACAAAAGTTTACATAAAAGCACACAAGAGAAATCCCCAAATATTTGCATAATTAACAACAGTGGTTGAAGTGCCTTAATAAAAATAGTGGTACGATGTACAGTTTCAAAAACGAAAAATAAAATTAAAAACTTCTTAAATAACGGTGCAGAGTCTATTATATGTCATTTTATACAGTATTCCTACTGTAACATAAATGCAGAGAACATTTTAAATACAAGCAGCAGTCCTCTGAACACCCAAGTGCCATCACACTTTCAACATTGTATCTGAACCATTTGGTTCTTACGGAGGATTCAGCTCAGCCCCAGGACCATCAGGTTCTGGAAACTTTGGCCAATGCTTGCAGTAGATACAAAGCATGGCAAGTATCCCACATTGCTAATTATGCTCCCCAAATTCATTAGAACAGTTTAATCAGCAAATTGCTAAACTAAGGAACACAAAAAACAGCAAGGATCATATTTACTGAGGGGCATTCTGGTGCCATGGCCCCACCAGCATGCAAAGGGTTAAACAGGACTAACCCATATATAATACCATCTTGCCCCCCCCCCCCCCCCAAAAAGGAATAAAATGCTCTGATAATATCCTTCAGCAGGCATATTTGGGTGGATGTTGGCCAACAGTGCCTAAAAATACTTCCCACTGTCATGCTTGTCTGGAGATTTACTAATTAAAAGCGAGCACTACTAGCAAGCACGGACCGAACAGTTTATCGTTTCCCGGGTGCTTGAGTTCTGCACATTGCAGGTTGGGTAGACAGAGTTGGGAGGGGCTGGGAATTACCAACTTTATCACTCATGTCAACATGTACCAATGACAAAAAAGTTAGAGGAAGACGAACGGTCCTAAAAAGATTTGGATCTAAGACGCAAGCTTAAGGCAAGGACCTTCAAGGCAGTATTTTCAGAAATACTACCAGTGCAATACGTTACCCAAGGGAGGCAGTTGGAGCCGAGGGAGGTTAATGCAAGACTACAAAATGAGTGTAGGAAGGAGGGTTTGGGTATTTAGAGCACTGGTAGTCCTTCTCTGGGAGGTGCTCTTTATAGTAGGGCTGGAAGGACACCACAAGGGATCTTATTTGCTAGGGGAGATGATTACAAGGTCAGAGGAGATTACAAAACTAGGAGGGAGGGGCAAGCAAAAGGACTACACATAAAAGATATGAACTGGAAATCAGCTATTTGTCATGGGGATGGAGAGAAGGGGATGGAGAGAAGGGAATGGATAGTGTAGCAAGTAGAGATGCACCCATATTAAATACAGTTAATACTAGAAAACCTACAAAAAACAATGTCCATGGTAGAAGAAAGGCAGCAGGAGCAGTTAAGCAAACAGTATGACATCTAAAACAATAACATAGCTTGAACTCTCCTCCCCTTGGAGGGATTAAGCTCATTTATACTGGTTTAAAAATTGCTGAGACTTGAAAAGGCTGTGTGTACACAGTGATCACCTTATTACTCGTTCGTTTAATACATTCTTCCCCATTCCCCTCATTGGGTTGCTCATACTAGTCAATCATAAAAAAAACAAATGTGACAATTGAGCTGTATTTTGCAGTTTATTTCTTCCCTTCCCTTTGGGCTCCCCATGATTGCAAGGTCATAGAGAAGGGACCATTATCCCCGATATAGGTCCTATATAACATCACGCGGGGTCACAACCTCTCTGGATATGCCTTTGAGGGAGGTTTTAAATTGTAGGACACCAAGGGAAGTACCGAAGACCCATCTGGTCTTTGGGAACGGGCCAGAAGGGGGTTCACCCCTCTAAACGTTGTCGCCTTGTTCACATTTTACTCACTCCCCCTTTATATGTTGTTTTGTCTCCTTTCCTTTCCCCCCTCCCACCTCTAAGTCCCAATGTAAACATAAAAATAACTGTGTCCCTTGATGTATCAGTAGATCTTGTTATTTCATTATGTACTTTTGGTATTGTGTCATTTGTGCTATGCGTTGTTTTGCTATATAAAAGATTTTTTGTTCATATCCAAATCTCCTCTCTTTCATTTGAGTGCTGGGAACCCCTTTGGGATTTTTGGAAAGTATTATTTTTGGAGGGCTCAGGGTCCTCCCTTGTTCCCGTTGCACCACCTGTGACACATTGTTGAGTGCTGCCGATTCCATATATTTTTTTAAAATCTAAATATCCAACTATGATATGCCTGACACCAGAGTACAGTATCTATTAAATAATGTCAATGCATTTTGCATGGTAAGCAACTTTATATAAGCCACTGTGTTCCAAATGGTCAGCACTGATATGCTTAACGTTATCTAAAGCTATATCTTATTCATTTGTTCTACTGAGAAATTTGAGACCAGGTTGGATATTATCTTTTTCATTATTGGATACTGCAATGGAACCAGCGGGTCACTGGATAAAGAACTCTTGTCCCTGAGGCAAAGGATAGCAACACAAACTTTACATTTCTGGTACTGTAGGTGCAGACAATATCTTTATTTCTTACTAACCCACATGAGCACATTTGTAACATCATCAGCCTGCAAACACAATCTCACAAAATGTATACAAAAAATAAATAAAACATTTCTGTTTATGGACATGTTTAGAATCCACAGCTAATAAAGCTACCATTTAAAGTGATAAAATACCAACACTTTCAAATCTAGCTGTCTAGAGACGATATGATCTGAATTGAAAACCCATACTTTTATGTATCTAAAAGATATTTATTAAATATGTTTTACTTTTCTCTATGGGTAGGACAGGTGAGATCAAAATGATACACTACCTTTTACTGACTCAACAAATGCAAATGCCCTATTTATTGAGAGGGGAAAAAAAAAAAAAAAAGATTTGCTCTAAGGAAAATGAAAGTGGCTACCAAAAATGTAAAAGAAAATAGAAAATCTGCATTTTTAAGTTCCAGATCGATAAAGAACTTTAAGTCAACTCCCCCGATATCAAAACCTAATGAAGCTTGTTTGCCAGAAACAGGCTATTTAATGACATGTATTAACCTTATTGAAGTGCAAAGTAAAGACAACAGTAGATTGCCAAGTTTGCTTTCTGATTGTTTTATACATTTTCTTAATCCAAAAAAGCCAACCACCATGAAAACAAAAACACTCTTGGTTCAAGTGACGCTACTCCACAGCATTTCTTAGAAAATGCTGCAGCTATTTACAATTGTCTAAGACCCAGAAAAGAGCATTTATGTTAGAGGATTTGACGGTGAAGTTTGTAAACATGATGTAAATTTAAAAAAAAAAAAAAAAGAATTTTCACAATTTGTAAAATAACAAAATGCTGAAAAATGATCACTTTGTAAAACATTCTAGGGAGTTCAGTTCAGGTTTATTTTAGAAACGGACCATTAGGAGGCCCACCTCGTTTGCCCATTTCCCCGGCCAGCTGTAAAGCCTCAACCTTATTTCATATTCAGCCTCTAATATTGGGAGTATTGAGAATATTCTTGTGTCTATACTAAGTAGATTTGAACTTCTGCGTTAACCTGCACCCCTTCCTTTGGGAAGCTATTCAATGGATCCACTCCCCTTTCAGTTATGTACTTCATCACATTTCCCTGACTCTCCCACCCTTTAGACTCAAGGCATGAGCTCCTGTTATAGTACTCCACTTTCTCTGAAAAATTATTCTCTCCAGTACCTTAGACCAGCGGTGCGCAAACTGGGGGGAGGGGGCGCAAGATTGTTTAGGGGGCGCAGGCGATTTTGCCAGAAGCCGAGAGAAAAGCAGTCGTTAGCTGCAATTTCTCCTGCAGCACAGGCTTTGCCTTGCTAAACGCAGCGTGATAAGGTGTGTGTGTCATGGAGAGGTGGGAGGGGGGTCAAAGAGAGGCATGGAGAGGGCGGGAGGGGGGTGAGAGACATGGAGAGGTGGAAGGGGGGTGAAAGTTTGACATGGGGGTGAGAGACATATTGGGGGAGGGGGAGAGAAAGACACTGGGGGGAGGGGAGGGAACGGGAGACACCCTGGGGGAAGGTGAGAGAAACACACACACACACACACACAGGCTGGAAGGAGAGAGAGAGAGACACACACACGGGGGGGAGGGAAAGAGAGAGACACTGGTGGGAGGGAGAGAGACACTGGTGGGAGGGATAGAGCGACACTGGTCGGAGGAAGAGGCACAATGGCTTGAGGGAGAGACACTAGGGGGAGGGAGAAAGAGACTGGAGGGAGGGAGAAAGAGAGCGAGAGTGGGGGGAAGGATGGAGAGACACTGGAGAGGGAGTGAGAAACATTGGGAGGAGAGACTGGGGGAGAGGAGTGTGAGACTGTGGAAGAGGGGAGAGAGGTCCTGATGTGGCGGAGTGATAGAGAGATTAATAATACAGCATAAATGGAGACGCTATTGGACAAATATCCTAATATTTATTTTTAAGTGGTGTAATTTGTGTTATAAATATTTTTTATGATGTGTCCCGGTTTTTACTTTTGAAAGTCTGGTCACCCAAGCTGGCGGCCAACATCATGGTGCGCGCGGGGGCTGCGGAGGTATGGCGGCTGAAGAGAAATGGCTCCAAAGAGGCCAGGGGAGGAGCACGCCCCAGCGCAGTGACATCAAACGCGCTGCAGGTCTGGCCAGCACAGTGGAGTGATTGATGTTCAAGCTGCAGCTGCACGCTTTGCTGTGTCTGCTGCTGTTGGGGGAGAGGGGATGGGAGGGAAATTCCAGCGGGGGAGGAGGTGGTTCCCCTTTCAGACCAATGAGCTCCACACCCACTGGTAGCAGGGCCTTCCAGCACCTGGAGGAGCCGGAGCAGGCCCCTGCCTCATGATCACCTATCCCCAGGGAGCTTCAGCAAGACCAGGAAGAGATCAACGGAGCACCCCCCTCCACGCCCAGCTAAATGGAGGGATGAAGGTGAGGCAGAGATGGCAGAATTGAGGGGCTTGAGAGGAGGATGAGTTTTGGGGGACCGAGGGTTATTCTTTGGGTCGGGAGGGGTGGGGGTCACTTGGGAGTATTGATCAGCAGGGGAGATCCATCAGTACCCCACTTGAGTTTGGTTATGGGGATCCCTGGGCAATATTTAAAACGGGAATAAATAAATAATACATAACACTGGTAGGTAGGAGATGATGACACTGGGGAAAGCAAATGAGAGAAGGAAAAAATGGAGGGGAAGGAAAAATAAAAAAAGGGGAGGGGGGGGGGGAAGAGGGAAGGGAGGTAGCAAAAAGGTGGATGAATTCGCCCTCAAATGGATTGCCTTTGTGCACCAGAAAAAAAACATATTACCAGATGCCAGCAAACAATAAAATAAACAGCGATCCAATACTAGTATACTGCCTGCGCGCGCACGCCTGCAGCCCAAGCGATTTGTGAACTTAGCTGCAGGAAATTGTAGACGCGTGGCGGACGCGTCTCAAAGCTGGTTCGCCCTCATTGGCTGAACCAGCTAATGTGCGCTGAAGTCATGAAACGAAATTTCGTGGATGAAAAGGGGGGCTTGGCATAAAAAGTTTGCTCACTCCTGCCTTAGACAAAGGGTGCTCAAACTTTTTCCCCTGCGACCCGCTGCATGCTGTCCCTCCCTGCTCGGCCCCCCCTTACCTTGGCTCTGGCATCAAATGATGCCACGTGATCATGTGACATCATGTTGCCATGGCAACGTGATGTCATGTGACCCCCACGGCATCATTTGACGCTGCGTCGCTGGAAGCCAAGGTAAATGAGTTACAAAGGCCTTGTGCGGTCCCCCAGCATTTAAATTTAATGCCTTGGGGAAGAGTGCGGGACCTCTAATTGCCGTGCCCCCCTTGAAAATTTCACACCCCTAGTTTGCACTCCCCTGCCTTAGACCAGTGGTTAACTCTTTTTGGTTAAGGAACCCTATGTGAAATTCTGAAGGACCCCCAACCCTCTCTAACAGCGAGTCTGAGATCAGATGCATTGTAAATTCTTCTGTATTTGGTACAATTTGCAAATCACCAGAAAATTGCAGGGAACCCTTTAGGGATGCCCGGGGAACCCAAGGGTACCTAGGAACCTGTTGAAAAACACTGCCTTAGACCCTTAATGTATTTAAAAGTTCTAGAACATCCTCCTCCAACTCTCTTCTTCCCATATACACATGTTGTTGTACTAATTGTGGAGGCCTTTCCTTTTGAGTTTTATACTTCCAACAATGCATCAATCTAGTTGTCATTCTTTGCACTACCTGCCTTGTTAGGTCCCGGAAATACAGTATGGGCTCGAGAAATAAACATGGTTTAGGTGAGATTCTACCAAAGATCTCTGAAGTGGTTTTACTACCTCCCTGTCCTTGCTGACCATACATTTCACTATACAACCATGCATCTTTGCTCACTCATTTTGTAAAATTTCTTGCCCACTTTTAAAGTCATCAGACACACCACCACCCAAATCCTTTCCTCTGTGGTGATTGACAGCACTGTACCACTGATAATTTTAGTGGTCTTTGGAGGGGAGGAGGAGAGGAGGGGGGCGGGGGGAAACAAATCTGTACCGAAAAATTCTCCCTTGCTATGACACAAAGAAAAATAAACTTGGTATGAGCGCTATTTTAAACTGCGTAAACACTGAACAGGCATGAAATGATTTACCTTAAATGTAGCAAAGGCATCGGAAGCTATGTCGAATGTTGACATTTCAACATATTTAAAGAAGTCTCCGAACTGCTCAGAGTAAATGATGGTTTTGGCAAGCGGCTCGTGACGGACACATTCCCGGAGCATTATCCCACAATGTAGGGCAACTTGAGGGGATTCATACCTAAAAGGAAACACTACATATTAGAAGAGGAGGCTCAACAGGCACGACAATTGTTCTGCCCTAATCACAACAGGTTTTACCAAATCGGTTATTCCACTTATACAAATTGTAAAAAGCCAATAACCGGAACGTTTTTAGCCTGTTTAACAAAATAATTGCTGGGATGACTTGAAGCAGCCACCTCCGGTCCTGAAGATGTGAAAATAATATAAGAATGGAAGACCCAAAACCTACATTAAATGTAACATGTAAAGGATGTCCAAGTGGTTTTTAAAATCATCATCTGTGCGGTGCTAAAAACATTTCCTAATATTTTTTGCCATTTAAGTATGGTTTACTGGGTTTAGAATTTTGCCGACTTTCGATTTTTGTGTTTACAATATTCTTATTTATGTTTCTAAATATGTACATAACGATATAGAATTTTGGAACTGCGCTTTCAAGTTCCAGTGTCATCACTGCATCAGGGAGACACTGGTTGCGGTTTATTTTCCCAGAATCCCTTGCTTTGCTTCTCCCCACTACTCTCCTGTCCAACTGAGGGCAACGTCATCACACTGGAATGAAGGCTGGATTGTATTCTGCCATTCTTTTCTATGCCAAGCAGAAGGTGATTTCAGAGAAACTTTCAAGGAGTGTCAGGAGTGGTCTGTAGGATTATGGAAACATGCCCCTTTAAAATGTAAGCAATACAAAAATAAAATAGAAAAATGTTTGAGGGAACTACACCTTCATTATTAAAATCAAAATCCTCAAACCTGAACTCAAAGAGAAAATAAAGATCCACTCTGCAGCCACAATACAAATGTTTACATGTATGTATACCAACATGCCTGTTATAAAAATGTTTCAGAAGTTCTGTGTGGGGCTGTGTCCTCATTTCCCCCTCTATGTGGCTGTCAGGGATAGAACTGAAATGTTATTTGGAAATTAAGTCATCTTAAATAAAAAATAAAAAAAAGCCACTGGAATAATCCAATCAAACTTTTTGCAAAACCGTAGAGAAGCTGGCCAAATTGTAGGACTATTTTTGTGAGGGAGCTCAGGAGAACGGGCACCTTATTTATATGTTCTGTGACATTTAAGGGATATATAAGAAACAGAGTACAGTGATTATAAAAGTATTAGGAATGGAAATACGATGCCACGTGGGACAGAATAAATGCTTTTTCTATCACCTTTCTGTATTTAAAGATATTTAGTGTAGTTTAGATAAATTCATTTTTCTTTGTTCAAGGTTACGGGACCGAATGCCTACAAAAACACCACTTGCAGTACTTTATGCCTTGTAGAGCTACAGCAGTACACCTATTTGAAAATAAATTCAATTACATGTAATCAGGCAAATAGAGCTTCCCTTCTGACCATTCTGAGGAACAACCTGCATTCTCTCGAATGTGTCTCAAAAGTAGGATGAACAATATATGCAGTAACACGTTTTTTTGACAGCCAAGAATTTAAGTTACACTGATGGTGCAAGAGACTCTTACCAGTAAAACAAAAAGGTTATTAGATCCCTTAAATTCAGGCTTTTTGCCTGTTGGGGTCATTATATTTTCTTCACACATTTGGTAACATTACGCATTTATTCTACGCCATCATTCTTGTACAGTTTATAAAAAAAATAAAATCCACAAAAAAATTTCTCTCAATTTCTTTTACACACAAGCTCTGTACAAATACTGTGGTTTGTCATATATTATTAGAATGTTAATGTTGAGTACAATAACAAATCCAGTGTGTGAGTTACTGTACATGGTCCCAGTTACAAAAATGGAAGGCTGCAATTTATTTCCTACAAACAGAACGGTTTAGCAGAGCATTGAAAATAATGTTATGCAAAGTCCATGCAGGCAGCCAACATGTAATTATTAGCAACAGGAAATGACTGCAGGAAATAGCACAGCATTGCTAGATTTCCTTGGTGATTGAAAAATGGATGTACAGTAGCACGCTGGAAAATTCACGAACTCTATGCCAACTACATACTGTAAGGGTTAGGGGGTCTAGGAATTTAATCTATGCGAATTTGAGTTCTACCTAAACATTTTTTTGCTGCAATGAACACCTTATCAAACAGGTGTATGGTGTGTTCCTGGTGTATTTTCTTGTGAAAGAGATTAAATAGTAGGGAGGATAATTAGCATTAATGGCTTGTGTGCCCTAGTGACGTAACTCAACCTGACGGCTGGAACTCGGAGGGGGTCCTTGAGACGTTCATGACTTTTTTTGGTTCATCCTTTAAAAAGGATAACGAGTTCCACTGGAATGCAATCGGATCAAGAGGACCTTTCTTATCCGCTCAGATGACTGCAGTCACGATCCCGCCAAGGAGCGAATATGTGGTTGCAACTCGCCAGAGAGGACCTGGTACTCTGATGCTGCAGAAAGGGTTAAGCAGCAATCTCCCCCAAAAACTAAACGGTAATCATAGATCGTCAGTTTATTTTGTGCATTGGGGTGGGTGAAGGGGTGAGCAAATTTCCAACAATATTTCCAGAGTAGCATTGACAGGACTTCACAGTGATAAACATTTGTTACGGTTAGTAGAAGAGATTGCTGCTTTAACAGAAATGGAGATATTCGTGTTTAAGATCCTGTGACCTTGTATGTGACCTTGTGGAGGATGTCACAATAGAATGTAAGCTCTTTAGAACAGATCTTAACCCATTAGTCGATGTGTTACACCATGTACACAAATATTTTTAAAGATCCCAATCCAAACGAACATAACAAACAGTAAATTAAGTGTAAAATATTAACAATGCAATAAAATATTAACAAACCTGTTTTCATTTCCATTACTTCATTTTGTACACAGAATGAAGTAAGCAGAGTTCAATTTGCTGGTCTGCTCTGTTTTCCAACAATTTTGAGACGTAACAGGTCAGTTATTTTAAGAAGCCATTCTAGAGAAGGATTCCAGATATGCAGTTACCTGATTAAATTATTGAATGCCTTTGGCTAACCAGGAGCAATTAAATATCCCTGACTTGTAACAGGTCTGAAATATACCCAGTGCCCTTTAACAGAAGGTGAACTGTTGAGCTACAGCAAGTTAAAGAGGCAGTGTCATGCAGCAGGTCTCAACATTAAAATAAATACATTAGATATAAATATATACCTATCAAATAAAAAGATCACTTGTGAGCACATTCACATGTCTTAGACAGGTCTGCAACCCTGCCTTTCACCATTATCACCTAGCATTGAGTGCTTCCGCTGCAGCAAGGGATTCTGGGAAATGACATGCAAATTAGCACACAGTGTCACCTTTTGCCTTTTGAAATCCATTTTTACATGGAACTCTACAGCAAGTATTAGCTTATAATTTCAGGCAAAAGGTCACATGATGTGCCTTGCTGCAGTGGAAGCACTGTATGCTAGGTTATAATGGTGAAAGGCAGGGTTGCAGACCTGTCTAAGGCTGGGGCCATGGTACCGCAGACCGTGCGTAGACTGCCTTAAGGCAGTGTTCGCGTCCATGTGGCGCGCGGGCGGAAGTGGGCGCGCGTCGCATATATATGTGTGTGTGTGTATATATATATATGTATATATGTGTATATATATTATACATACATACACATATAGATATAGATATAGATATATATATATATATATATATAATACACACACACACACACACACACAATGGTGAAAGGCAGGGTTGCAGACCTGTCTAAGACATGTGAATGTGCTCACAAGTGATATTCTTTATTGGCTATATGCCAATGGTGGGGGGTTTTTGTTGCCTTTTTCACCCACCATAACTTAAAATGTAATGGTAAACCTACCCAGCCTAGAAATATTGCAAAGCAAGTATAAACCAACCTCACACTGATGATACCCATCAAGGTTGAAACATGTCTGTGAATGGTTTGACTTGCTTTGCTAGTGCCATGCTCTGCTTAAAAGTTGTGTGAACGGCGATGCATTTGCTTAAATGGGCTCCATGTGAATGGATATTCCAGGCAAAAGGTGACACATTGTGTGCTCATTTGCCATGTAATTTCCCAGAATCCCTTGCTGCAGTGGGGGCACTGTATGCTAGGTGATAATGGTGAAAGGCAGGGTTGCAGACCTGTCTAAGACATGGGAATGTGCTCACAAGTGATTATATATAGACATACATATATTTATTATATGTGCATCACGTTAAAAATGAAAGGATGATCTATTTTCCTCCAAGTGCATTGAATTCAAGCATATCAGCTACTTATATTGATCTTATATTGATTATATTAATGAATGATGGGGTCATAATTACTATACAAAAAATGGACAAAAAACAACAATTCCCCTCTAGTATGAGGACTGGCAATCTCATCACCAAATAACATTCAAGATTGTAAAAAGCTTCCAAAGCTTTTGTTTACCAAGAAAAAAGAAAGTTTAAAAAATATATATATAATATCAATTTTTAAATAATGGTTAAATCGCCTACATCTAACATGTCATATCTGGTCGTATGAGGGACCCTCTTTAGAAAAAAATACAATACAATAGACAATATTTTGTGAAAAAGATAAGGTGTGGATTGACATTTTGTGACGTTCACTGCAAGTGTAGCATTCTGCTTCACGGGAGATAACGTACATAAATTACTGAGAAACCAAACACCTTTTTGTAATAAATAATACATTTTGTGAATAATAATTTAAAGGAATGTTATACCTACAAGTCATAGGGAGTCAACTTTTGTAGGGACATTTTAAAAAAAATTTTTTTAACAAAAATTATTTTTTTTCCCCCAAGGGTAATTCTATCTTTAATTGAAAATTAAAAATGAAAACCTTCAAGTTTATTCTACTGTTTACCCTTTAAATTCCATTGATCAATCACCCTGAAGGAGATGCCACAAGTTTTCTATTGGTTGGAAACCTACCCTTTCAGTAGTATAAAGAGGACATGTTGATGAGAACTAATGTACTCCACAGTGGGACTCCGGGTACCAATCTGTCTTCGCAAGATGTTGTTGAATATCTGGGATACATCCTTCTTGCCCTGCGGGATAGGAGTAATATATTTAAGCATATTCACAAACATGTATTATTTGTATCGGAAGTATATTAAACATGCATAATAACCTTTTTGGGATGATACATTCACACTCTAAAGCTGTGAGCTGAGAGATTAAGGCACGCCTTAAAACAAGATTCAGTGCAATCTTCATTTGAACATTTTAACCAATCACTGTATCTGTACCACAATGGTGCAAGAGGAAATATGGTAGAATTGAATAGCCCTCATATGCAGGGTTGCCACCTTCGACTGAAAACCAACCTGGAGATTGTTAAAACATTTTTTTTTTTAAATAAAGCACTTGCCTCTGATGTCCTCCTGGCATCTTCCCCCTGCAACTCACTTCAATACGCCACCATTTGCCACCGCGCAGCCATATTGTCAGTATTTGCAGGGGGAAGATGCCGGGAGACGTTACCGCCGCCGCTCGCCACCACCCGGAGGTTTACTAGGTAAACCCGTAGCCCGGAGATACGTGGCCAAAACCCGGTGAAACCTAGAGTGGTGGCAACCCTGCTCATATGTCCAGTGGACAGTTGATTGCTGCCGAGATTTAACCACATGGCAAGAATGCTTGATACTGACCCAACAACCCGGGAGAGCGATGTGAGAACACAAACTAGAAAAATGTGTCCATCCTGTCCGTTTATTAGACCAAATAAAATTATTTTGCATTGCAGTTTGTCTAGGAGGAGGAAATAACTTGCGTCACCAGATGGGCATTCTTTTCTTTTATTATGCCCTTAAAACCTAGAACACTCAGGGTAACCAGATGCAGATTTGCCCTGTTCTAAAAACAGAGGGTATTATTATTTATCAGGAGGTACAATTTTACACACACCCTTTTTTAAGTCACAGAACTAAACGGGATCCTTTATTGATACACGTATGACTCATCGTGCAATTCTAGAACTACAGTTGTAAGATTCATTTTATTTCTACTCAAATAGATAGAGAATCCCTCCACGCCCCTGTTTTACCTCACGGTTAAAGGAGCCTCTGAAAAAAGGATTACAATTCTAAGCACTAATGGATTCATACGAGTATTTTTTGTAATGGTTATGAAGCAGGGAGCTGAACCACGTTAATGTCAGCTGCGGTGACCCCCCCGCTCGCCTCCATAGGTTACTTTGTGGTTCTTAAATCTCCCACAGCTCGCGTCAGATGTTGCGGCTCCCTATTGTCCTGTGTGCCACAGGAGATTTAAACCTCCATTTTGTTTCCCTAGCAGGGGATGGTACCAGGGGCACTTTTGGGGGCCAAGTATCCTCTGGAACCAGGGGGTCCCCGGAGCTGCCATTAATGAGGTTTAGTTCTGGAGACCCCTTGCTTCCACCTATCAAAAATACATAAATAACAATTATATATTATATTACAATGAAAAAAAAAAAAAAATACAGGTAGGCGAAACCACACCTTTAAGCGACAGTTGGAATAGAACAATATCCATATGGTAAAGCACAATGCAGATATCACTAGGGATACATTGTGGGATTCCTACATGTTTTTTTATACATGTTTTCTTTCTTTGCTAAAAAAATGTGAATTCTCACTTGTTCGGAAAGAAAAAAAGCTGCCACAAGTGTGAGGTCGATTGTATTGATGGAATTGCCAGTACAGGTATGATGATGAATGTCTTTGTAATATACCAACGGGAACCTGTATATACAATTTGACCAACGTTCATCTGCAGCATGTTACGATGAGGAATCTCTTACTGCCTCTTACATAATGGCTGAGGCTCAGAGCATGTATTACATTTAATGCAGGCATGAAGACGTATGCCAGGTCCCTGAGAGTACAAGCTCTTAGAACCTTTAGCTACTGTAAGTATTTCAGCTGCTTCTCCCATTCTGAGTGCTGTAGATTGTACATTTTAGCCTGCAGGCTAATCTTTGGTGATGCAACAAATCAATTTAATGATACTCGTCTACATGTGCTAGTTCAAGTAATGTTCATGCAAAACATCACACCACCACAGCAATTTATCTAGATCATCAAGTAATTAATGTGCCCATTAAATGTAAGATAAGGAAGAATTAGAAGTAATTAGCCGTACAGAAGCGATAAGGAAGAATATTTGTTTGCTCCAGTCTGCACCTTTTAAAATATATTTACGTTGTGGGTACAGAAACTGCTCTTGGAATTTCTAAGAATTGTCTCTTAAATAAAAAAAAAAAAAGATAAAATAATAACTTAAAAAAAATTATATTTTTTCATATATACAGGCATACCCCGGTTTAAGGACACTCACTTTAAGTACACTCGCGAGTAAGTACATATCGCTCAATAGGAAAACGGCAGCTCACGCATGCGCCTGTCATCACGTCCTGAACAGCAATACCGGCTCCATACCTGTACCGAAGCTGTGCGCAAGTGGGGAGACTATAGAGCCTTTTACACATGTGTTATTTACATCAGTTATGCATGTATATGACGATTGCCATACAGTTCATGCGTCGATAAGTAGGAAAAAGGTAGTGCTTCACTTTAAGTACATTTTCGCTTTACATACATGCTCCGGTCCCATTGCGTATGTTAATGCGGGGTATGCCTGTACTGTAGTTTCAAAACTATTGTGGTTGAACATTATATGTACATTGCTGCAGTTTCTTGCCCATGGAGCATACGATGTGCTATTTTTGACAAAAGCTCAGGGATATAAAATGCCCAGTCACTAGGAGCGGACAATATGATTTAAATGGAATGACATTTCCTGTATCTTTAGGCAAGTTCGTGGTGTTCTGGAGTCTCTGGGGTAACGGGGAAATCCCGCATCACCCTTCTGATCATCCCACAGAACCCCAGTTGAGAAACACTTGTCTATGCAGAGGAGGGGGGGGGGGGGGGAGAATCTTTGCCAAAAAAGGTACTTACCAGGTCAATGACGAAATAAAAATCACTAAATAAAAAGACCAAATTAAAAATTGTGCTAAAAAGGTGATTCATTCTATTTCAGAAAAGATTATTTGGCCTCAAGTCAAACAGCAATAATTAAATCAAAACATTTTTTTTTTTTAAAATCGGGAAAAAAAAAAAAAATCATTTAAAAAGCCCAAACTATTTTTTTAACAGACACGTAATCAACATGTTACCGCATAAAATAAAGCATATCTTAAGCATATGCAATAATTATACCAGAGGTGATCATCAAAATAAGAAAATAACGCTAATGTCTACACATTTAAATACTGAATATGAATTTAATGAGTAGTATCAGGCTATAATTGAAAAATTAACAATTTATCACCTACCCCAGGCAAGATAACCCTATGGGATAAAATGTATAGCAATTTTTTTATAGTATATTAACCCCTTGGTAACCAAGTTAGTTGTGGAATGAAATAAATAAATATCACTTGAGTGCCAGTGAGCCTATCTAGACCATCTCAAGTACTGTAGTTAAAGGGGTTAAGGAAGAAAATAAATATCAATTACCCCACCCATGAAGAGGACCACTTCAGGGTGTAGGACCCCAAGAACTATTCCATACAAAAGTCCCTTAAAACAATCAATCCATCTGAAGCCCGATGCAACCTCCCCACCCCAGTAAAAATACAAATGAGCCTACTTGTAATCCACAGCAATCCGGGCCCAAAGCCTTTGATAGTCTGCGGTTTGAAAAACCTACAGATGGGAGTATTTCTTGGCAATGTGTTATTTTCTTGAAGGTTGACGCAATGTCCTCATAGGTTTCCCTCCACAGGCAAACAAGTCGTGTTATTGGAGGACTTGGCCCTTATATGTAGTGCCTCTATAGCAACCAGTCACATTGGTGACTGGGCTACCAATGTGCTGGTTGGTCGAAAATTGATTGGCCTACCAATGTGCTGGTTGGTCAACCGATTTACATCATCAGAAAGGGCGGGGAGCACGTTACAGCAACCAACGTGTCTGGTTGCTATAACAAGTATTCCTACCCAAATGTTATGCAACGGTCTGCTGGGCCCTCATCCAACACTACACTATTCTCCGGTTGAAAGAAACCTGTGGACGACAAACTATAAGAAGGATTTTTTTTTTAATGGTTAGGCATCAGGCTATGTGTGGAATGGTTCTGAGAGAGCCTATACCCTGTAGGGGATAGTGGGTGGTATTTATTGCCTAATCCCATTTACCCTGCCTTGAGAAGGCTTATGTAGCTTTCACTTTAGGTGTGTTGGATGGGAGGTGTGTGGGGGAGAATGAGGTATGTAGTGCTCACAACACAAGAATACTTATCTAGTAGATGCAATATCGCTGCCAAGTTAGGCCTCACTGCAATGGCCAACCAAAAGCAGCAACATCAGGAAATTGTGTTGTGGCTTTCTATTAAGGACCCGAGTGGTCATCACTTATTTTTTTGTTCCATTTTCTAGCAATTTCAACTACCGTGAAAATAAAATGTCATTTGGAGGAAGAGAGGGGGGAGAGAGGCTGGGGGAAAGGCTGTAGCTTTAAGATAAATTCAACAAAAACAGGAAATGCACATGCAACAGGTTTTTGTTTTACAACAAAAAGTGTATGGTTATTTGTTCTAAAAAAATACTTGTGTGCTGCTCTTAACAAAAAGATGTTGACAAATATTTCTCGACTTCAAATGGTTGGGCTCCACACCAGTATTTTTTATCATCTTTGAGGGTGTTCCAAATGGTGTTATAGCAATCAGATTCTTGCCGTATACCGTATAAACATTTATTAAGGTGCATCAGCTTGAAGGAGCGGAGCTTTAAAGTCTGTGAAATGCTCTCATGTCACAGCAAATCGCCATTCAAGACATAGTATAAAAGATAAAATACAAAGTTGTTTAAAACTAAATATTTACTTGAACTGGGAGTGTCACTTCAGAACTCTGATGTATACATTCTTAAATTAAGTAAATGGTGCGTCATTGAGAATTTAGGATAATCCAGTGGTTAAGGTGTAGTCCCATTTAGCACCATAGTGAATTAATATCAGCGATTAAAACTTGTGACATAAAATAAATACAAAAACAACGACAACAAAAAATCAGACAAAGTATAAGTATTTCAATTATTTGTGAAAGTCTAACATGTTTTTATTATCGACATGGGCTATACTGCTTCAAGCCAATATACTGTAAGGCAATTCAGATAAAGGGATGCCTAGTCTACATCTGAAGACCAAGTACTGTAGGAAAGGAGACTTGAACAATGCCACAAGAAGAGCACTATAAAAATACTCTAAACTTCAATGTAAAATCTTTACAAAAACTGTACCTGTCTAATATACAATATTTGTATATATATATGTGTATATGTATGTGTATGTGTATATATATATATATATATATATATATATATATATAAAAAAGAAATAGAGTATTAACCCATTAAATATTTCACTTATGTCACAAGTACACTTAGTTATATATAGGACTTCATCTGTAAAAAAAAAAGCTCACTTCTTCATGAATGACATGCATTTGTTATTATGCAGATTTTCACTTTGACCGCTTATCAAATCCAATATGGTAAAGATCAAACAATGTTCCTGTTAGACTTAATGATTTCCTTATGGGGGGGACCCCGAGTGATTTGAGGTGACCAGGGAGCACTTTAAATAAATACAACTTAGTACATTTTATTACTTTACCTCCTTTGTATGGTTATGTGCTAGCAGACAATAAGTGGTCCTATGTTGAAGAGGACCATGAACAGAACATGCATTGTAAAGTAGACATTGGTGGTTAGGAGTAAGAGATCAATGCATTACAGGCTACTCCCAAAGCATCTATCATCTGAGATCTGACTCCAAAAAACTGTTCATGGTCCTAAGGTTCAGCAAAGTATCCGGTCGCTGCTCTCTCTCTTACCGTGCACCCCAAAACTGGAACAATCTACCAGAGACTCTCACATCCACCACCAGTTTAAGTTTCAAAACTAAAGCGGTCTCACATTTTAATCTTGTCTATAACTGTTACATACGACAATAATATATATTATCTCTAACTGTGCATTCAATGTCTTGTATATAATGTAAACCAGGCCTGCCCAACTCGTAAAGTGAGAAGGGCCGAACTGCTCCAAGGAAAAAAAATTTGGGCCGCACAGGTTAAATCATCATCATCATCACCTCTCCTCCAGCACCTCTCATCATCATCATCCTCATATCTCCCCCAGAACCCCTCACTATCAACCTTTGCGATACTCCTCATCTATCTCTCATAACCCCATCTCTCCCCCTCACCCACACAATACCCCCCTCCACATCAAACACACAATACCCCCTCCACATCCCCACAGCCCATTCCATGTCAGCAGCCCCCCCCACAAGTCAGCATCCCCCCCATGTCTCTCTTCACTCAATATAACTCTCTCCCCCTCCCCTAAATCACACCCTCTCCCCCTCCCCTCAATATGACTCTCCCCCTCCCCTCAATATGACATTATCCCCCTCCCCTCAATATGACACTCTCTCTCCTCAATATGACACTCTCTCCCCCTCCCCTCAATATGACACTCCCCCTCCCCTAAATGACACTCTCTCCCCCTCCTCTAAATGACACTCTCTCCCCCTTCTCTCAATATGACAGTCTCTCCCCCTCCTCTCAATATGACACTCTCTCCCCCCCTGCACCTCACATCCCTCTCTCCCCCCCTGCACCTCACATCACTCTCTCCCCCCCTGCACCTCACATCACTCTCCCCCCCTGCACCTCACATCACTCTCTCCCCCCCATGCACCTCACATCACTCTCTCCCCCCATGCACCTCACATCACTCTCTCCCCCCATGCACCTCACATCACTCTCTCCCCCCCATTCACCTCACATTACTCTCTCCCTCCCTGCACCTCACATCACTCTCTCCCCCCTGCACCTCACATCACTCCCCCCCCCTCACATGCCAGCAGCCCCCCCTCACAAGTCAGCAGCCTACCCCCCCACCAGCCCGTTTTTCACACCCACCCCCCACCAGCCCGTTTTTCACACCCACCCCCCACCAGCCCGTTTTTCACACACACACACACACACACACACACACACACACACACACACACACACACACACACCTCTCTTTTAGGTCAGCACATCCTCTCTCCCCGGTACTAAGCCCCGCCCCCGGCATGCTCTGACCTCCCCGGCATCTACCTGTTGAAAAAAAAAATACTCACGGCATCCTCCTCATGCTGCTGCTGCCCCCGCGCACCGCAAAACCCTGGGGCGGGTGGATGAATTGCCACCATTTTTAAAAAAAAATTTTTTTAAATTTATTTAATTAATTAACTGGCGCCCTGCCGGAGTCATCGCGGGCCGCACAGAGAGGCCAGGCGGGGCGCATGCGGCCCGCGGGCCGTATGTTGTGCAGGCCTGATGTAAACCCTGTTCACTTATGTAACTATGTATTTGTAACCATATATTATTTGTCATCATAACTTTATGCCCAGGACATACAGTACTTGAAAATGAGAGGTAACTCAATGTATTACTTCCCGGTAAAACATTTTATAAAAATAATAATAAATAAACGTAAGTTTTAAATAAGGCAGCGTCAGACAAGACCCTCACTTAAACAAGAGTCACTTACCAGAGTCACAAGCTGGTTTTATATTTGATTTTTTACAACGCAAGTATGAAACATTTTCGATCATAATAATCTGAACCGGTCAACGCAAAAGAAACCGCTTTGCCATTTTTCAGTTTTACAGATGCTAAAGAAAGACAGGATTACAAACACTGGCGGCACCAAGTAACAGCCGGGCCACGGGTCCACACACGTGGAACAAAAACGGGAAGAATGCAGTGACACGTTAGGGAGAGCAAGAGATTGGAGAGGAAAGTGGAAAACAAGGAAAGGGAATAGGAGGGAAAAGGGAACGCGACGGGAATAGTGATTCTTTAGGACAAAAACAGTTCAAGTGTATAGTTATATAAAAGGAGGAAAGGAAGAGTACTCTGCCATTAACACATTATTTTAAATCCACAATCTGAAATTAAGACCAATTCTGGATGATCCATACTGAAGGGGGTATACACGGTGATGTGCGTTAGTGAATTATATTGCAGTGTCAGAAAGGTTAAGAGAATTACGCTCCTTAGAATTGTATTAAGCTGTAAGCATATTTCTACAGTATTCCAATACCCAACTCGAATTACAGAAAGCCAAAACTATGTGTAATGCATGTTTAAAACGGCATTGTATGTCTTTATTTATATAGCGCCATTAATGTACATAGCGCTTCACAGCAGTAATACACGTGGTAATCAAATAAATAACAGATAATATAAATAACAGATCATGGGAATAAGTGCTTTAGACATAAAAGTAACATTAAGGAAGAGGAGTCCCTGCCCCGAGGAGCTTACAGTCTAATTGGTAGGTAGGGAGAACGTACAGAGACAGGAGGAGGGAGTTCTGGTAAGTGCGTCTGCAGGGGGCCAAGCTTTATGTATCATGTGTTCAGAATATTCCATATACAGAGGAAAAAAAGCCCCTCTTATAAAGGCACCAGTCCTGTACATAAGGAAATGGGGTAAACATACCTCAAAATCTATGAGATGCAAGTTGGCGATCAATGTCACCAGCAGGCCACTGTTGTACAATTCCTGTGCCAGCTGAGCCACCGTCTCTGTCTGAGGTTCTTTGTCTCCCGTACCGCACAGAATCTCCTTTGTGGCTTGCAATGATTTGGAAACCTCTTCAGAGGCCTATCAGATACACACATAGATGAGATGAATAACCGAAGTGCACGCTATTTAATTTAATAATTTTTTTTTGTTTAACATAATACATAATTGTATTTTGTAATTCAAAGAGGTTTAAAAATAATATGCGACATGCACGAACAAGTAACCTCTGGCCAATCTGGTTCAGTTTGATTTGCATTACCACAATACCTTTTTATGTCTGAATAAAATTAATTTAAGAGATTAATCCCGTGGCTGCCAGAAGGACCTAAATACCTTGTGCAATTAACTGTTTTTTTTTTTAAATATATAAAAAATGCAATATATATATATATATATATAATATACTGTACAGTCATGCAATAATGTGTTAAAAAAAAAAAAAGTACATTAAAAGGTTAGTAATACGTACACATTTCTCCATTATCTGAACCGCTGTACTTACAGCTCTGGGGGTGCAATCTACAAGGATTGCTGCTCTAATATATCCTTCATGGCTTATATAGATACCTGTATTTAGTATCCCTCACAAAATGCTAACATTCAATGGATTCTTGACAATATAATGTCAGGTGACAATGTATTAACCTTCCTCTATGTTGTATCTAGTAGTCAAAGAACTAGCATTGCTATTGGCGTTCAGTAAAAATGTATAACTTTGGTATAAAAGTGGTATTTAACTTGAAAGATAACTTGGAGTTCACACATTTTAGCGTTCACTATTGAACGGGATTTTGGTATACACAAACTTCCAGGTTTATTATTTTTTAGACCTGTCTGAGATACTGTATGTGAAAGTGCTCACAAGTGATATTTGTATTTGCTGTACACTGTACAGTGAAGGTTTTTGCCACTTTTGTACCCACCATAAAACTTATATACTGTAATGTGTGGTTGAAATCTATTCCAACAACACGCTGCAAAGCCAGTATAACCAGCCTCACAACTGAAGAGGCCCAAAAGGTCGAAACAGCTGTCTGTGAGTAGGTTTACTGGATATGCACTTCTTTAACCCAGGCTGTGCTGAAAAGTGGTGTAATGCGGCGGGCATAAGCTCATAGGTGTCCATGTTAAAATGGACATGGAACAAAAAGGTGACGTGTGCTCATTTGCGTGTCATTTCCCAGAATCCCTAGCGGTAGTGAAAGCATTGTATGCCAAGAGATAATGGTGAAAAGCAGGGTTGTCAGACATGTGAATGTGTTCACGAGATGGAGATGGAGAGAGAGAGATTTTTTTAGGGAGAAATCAAGGTGGATTCAAAAGAGAACTCCGTCTTCTCAGACTATCCAACAGTATTGCAGATCAATGCTTTGGTTGAGTATTGTTCGGGTGGATTGCTTAAAATTGTTTGAGCATAAATGATAATTTTTTATTTAAATAAGTATATTGTGTTTTTCTATGAGCTTTAAGTAATAGATAAAATATCTGGGGCAATGTCAACCAACACACAGCAAGAGAAAGACGTTTGTTGCCAGTCAATTCAAGAAGGAAAGATTCCTAGACAACCTCTGATACACAGGATTCAGAAAAAACAATCATGAAAACATTCTCACTTTAAAAGTTAAAAGGATTCAGTTATGTCCCACATCCAGTATATATAACAAATCAAACATTCATCGTATAGTGAAATAATGAAGAATGTGAAGATGTAATAGTTTCTCTGAAAGGGGGTGGGGGGTGGGGGTGGAAGGCTTACATTTATAAGTTCTAAAAATTGTTCAGATTGATCAGTGTCCAAACATAATATCACCAATCGTCTATAATGAAACCCTAATCTTAAAGGAGCATGCCTCCTACTTCTTTTTATCTTTTTTTCTCCCCCCTCCTTACAGGAGGGTCCTCCTGAACCAAATGCTGCTATTTTCAGCTCCGGGGACCTACTTACTGGTGGAGTTAAGAGTTTAAAATTGCCCTCACAGGATTTAAAAATGGCTGCCAAATAATGAGAAATAATAAGCTGCAAGATAATCAGTTGTGGCTTCATATTAGACAGCCATTTAAATCCCCTTTAAAAAACAAAATATCTGTAACTTCCCCAGTAATTATCTTGGGAAGCAGGGGTTCCACAGAGCTGAAAATAATGCGGCTCAGGTCTGTAGGACCCCCAACTCCAATCCTGTAAGTAAATAAATAAATATAACATAATTGTGTGCGACACACACACACACGTACGTTAGGGTGGATTCTCATTTAGTCATTTCAATTTAAATTATTATTAATAATACAGTACAACTTTTTATATAGGGCCAAAGCTTCTTGATGACTATTTCCTGGTACCTAAATGGTTTACCTTTGAATGATCTTTTTGTATTTATACCAATGGTGTACCCTCCATCTTCATCCCTAAGTTAACCCCTTTTTCTCAATACTACCTTTTTTTTATTGTATTGAATAGTCACTATGCCTGTATTTCTAAAGATCATTTCCATTATGCCTAGACAAAATGCATACTGTTGTCTGTATTAACTCCAACCAGCCACAATTGTTATTTTACACATTTTGCAGGTCCCTGTGTCAGCCAAATGAAAAACACCCATCTGGTTAACACCCACTGATTCATGCGAATCACATTTTCTACTAATCATCATACACTGGTCCCGTCTAGAATTAAATATTAAAGAGGCAATATTTATGGAACACTGCAACATGTATGCATTACAAATCTTGCCACACTAAACCTTGTCATTGTATAATAAGCTGTGACATTCCTGAAGTCAAATTAAAGTTACAGTATTAGCTGTGTAATCGCAAAGAAAACAGGTGGGTCTGCAAACATGTTGAACAATGCCAAGAGTATGTCCTGGTTTGTTTAATGCAATAAAAAGGTCACTGATGGGGCAAACTGTCTTTTTGGGCCACCATCTTATTGTTTCATTGCCTTATCTTTGTCATTTTAACGTCAAAGCAGGCTGCTGTAGTTATCTGATTTGATCTGGATATACAGGCACACTGGAATGCCATTCCTCCAACGCCCTTCTTGATGCCCTGCAGTCTGGATTATTGCTAACCACTTTAGCTTGATTACTCTCACCAATGATCTCCTCATAAGAAAATCATACTTTTGCTTTGGATTTTTTTTTAACCTCTCTGCTGCTTTTTACCAACTTGACCCCTCATATTTTACAAACTAACGTCCATCAAGCCCCAAAACCTGCCATAGCTTCCCTTTTATTTGTCTAACTATTCATTAGGCTGTAAAGCCTGTTTTACGTGGTGAAGATAAAACACAATATAATATTGAATTAGGGCCTAAGGCTGAAGCCACTTCCATGCTATAGAGATAGATAGATAGATAGATAGATAGATAGATAGATAGATAGATAGATAGATATAAAAGTATTAGGGCACTCAAATTTAGAATAAAAGTCTATAGATCAAGCCGCTATAGGAAAAAGTAGCCACTACTTATCTTCATGGGGTGTCGGTAGTGGAAACAGGGAAATCACACCAAGACAAAAATTGCGGGGTGTGGGGGTGAGTGAGGGGGACAGGGCCGGCATGATGGCGGTGTCAGTGCACCAAGACCAATTGTTTTGGGAAATCCAATATTCGAGTCTCAAAAAGTCAGATTGAAGTGTGTGTTCAATGTCAGAGAGACTATGGCTGTGTGCATATAAGATTGTGTCATCTGCAAACATGTGTATTGAAGTTCTGGGGCCCCTACTCTTCTCAGTGTTCATCAATGGTCTTCCTACAGCTTGTAAGGAAGCTTCAATACACATGTATGCAGATGACAATCTTAAATGCACACAGCCCTAGCCTCTCCAACCTTGAACACATACTTCAATCTGACTTTTTGAGACCTGAAAATTGGATTTCCCAAAACAAACTGTTTTTAAACACTGACAAGACTATAACAATGGTATTTGGGTCCAAGGCTACATTTTTAAAACTTCCAATGACTGAGATCCAGATTAGAACCAACGCTAACACCACCCTAACACCTGTTACTAGTTTTAAATACTTGTGCATATGGTTTGACTCCCATTTAACATTTGGATGCACATTGATACCCTGACATCCAAAACCTATGCCAAACTAGGTGTACTTTACAGGAACAAATCCTCCCTAAATCTGCTGGTCAGAAAGCGCATTGCACAGCAGATGCTAATGCAAATTATCGACTATGGGGACATAGTATACAGCTCTGCACCCCAAACTCACCTTAGCAAACTTGATACCCTCTACAATTCAATATGCCGTTTTTGTTCTCCAATGCAACTATAACACACATTGCAAAATGCTCAAAGAACTAGATTGGTCATCACTTGAGTCTAGACACAAAGCTCATCTCTCCTGTCTTGCCTTCAAATACTTTCTGGGCAAGCTACCCAGCTATCTGAAGAAGCTCCTCACCCCCACCACATGCAGCACTTATAATCTGAGATCTGACTCCAAAAGACTGTTCATGGTCCCAAGGCTCAACAAAGAAGCCGGACACTCCTCTAAGCGAGCACCCCAAAACTGGAACAACCTCCCGGTTTAAGTTCTTTCAAAACTAAAGCTGTCTCACATTTTAATCTGATCTGTAACTGTTACATACGCCTATAATATTATCTTTAACTGTGGATGCAATGTCTTGTATATAATGTATACCCTGTTCACATATGCAACTATGTATTTGTAACCATGTATTATTTGTCATCATAACTCTATGCCCAGGACATACATCGAGAGTTACCTCTCGTTTTCAAGTATTACTTCCTGGCAAAACATTTTATAAATAAATACTAAAATTATTAACGATAAAAAAAAAGTACCAAACAAATTTGTCTTGAGCAGTCTAGGTCTAAATGAAAGTGACATGTTAGGTAGGTATTAAAAAAAAACAAAAAAAAAACTGAACATTGTGAAATATTCGTTTTAAAAGGTTCAATGTTTTCATGGTAATAAAATGTTTGGAGGATAGTTACAACTTTTACCTAATCTCTTTTGTGTATGTGTCTACAAAACACATGCAAGGTTACATGGGTCAATATTGGTTATTTTTGGGCCTTCTGCCTGCCATGTGAATGCTCCTATGATCACGCCAATGTGCTTCCACACTGACACTCTATATTCAGTGGTTGTGGGTAACACGGAGTTTATGTATTGTACTGAATTAGATGTCAACTCTACCTCTACAGTAACAATGACATCCTAGCCACATTTTCCATTTACATTTCACATGTTAGTTTGTTACAGCCGGGTAGAATCCCTGATGACCTACTCAGATACCATGAGCATAAAAACAGCATCTTACCTTTTCAGTTTTTTTGTCCTGCTTCTCTAGTAAGGCCATGTTTTCTTTCAGAGTTTTCACAATCTCAGCAGGATTCTTGTGTGATTTACTGAACAAGGGCATCTTTTTCATCTCTCCAGGTACGCGTTATTTAACGTGTCAAGATCCTTAAAGAAAACAAAAATATATATTTACTAACATATTATTTAGAATTTGAAATAGAGATATAATATATATATATATATATATATATATATATATGAAAAATAGTTTGCACTCTTCTCAAATGAAGGCAGATGCTCGTCCCATATAGAAACATGTACAGGGTAACCAGGGAAATCCAGGTAACAAAGAGACAGCACACCGCAATATTATGAAGTAAATAAAGTGTATTAATACATTAATGCCCTGTGTTGTTAATACACTTTATTTACTTCATTATATTGCTGTGTGCTGTCTCTTTGTTACCTGGATATATATCTATACACACACACACACACACACACACACACACACCACAATAACGACATATTGGGGCCAGACAACTAATTCCTTGAATTAATTCCCCACGGGCCCTGTACATTAATGATAGTAAGCACTTTGTCCTTTCCAATAAAATAGCACTTGCATCACCCAGTTTGATATGTCCCCAACCCAATTTATTTTCCTTAGCGGACTGGTTTCTCACGTCCTCCTTTTATCTTGGATATATTCAAGGTCCAATTTTACAGATCTTAGCTCTAATACTCTTAACAAAGGAAACACACACACACACACACACACACACACACACACACACACACACACACACACACACACACACACACACACACACACACACACACACACACACACACACACACACACACACACACACACACACACACACTTCCAAGCTTGGCGCTTATGAAGTTTTAAAAAAATAAGTGTGTTTGAAGCGCGCTCAATAGGCTCCTCCATGCACCCCCCCCCCCCGCGCTAGCAAAATTCGCAGGATACTCGTGCTCATGTTTGAAGAGTTGGTGACGTCACCACTCAAGCATGAGCACAGTCAGCGCCAGCGGGGCCACAGCCTAAAACATAATACTGCATACAACTTTACCACAGTGTGAAATGCAATAATCGCAGAATATTGCTGTGGTCAGGTCTACCCACCGAAGTTGAGAAGGAAAAATTAATATTACGGCTGTTAGAACGCAGAAAGCGATACTGTGGCTGACAGACAAGCAAGGATCTTATAGGTACGCAATTGAAAATTTATGTTCAGAATACGATGAATTTCAACAAATATTTATAGTATAATCCCTCCATTTATGAAAGCTAGGATTTCTGCACCCACACAAAGTACTGTATTTTATCCTGATTGCCATTTTTTTGTGCATATTACCTACATTAAGAGATCTTCCTGCTCTTTCCAAAGCAGTTTTTATTTTATTTTAAAATCGAATGCTCGGTACAGGAGATAAGCGTTTGAAATATTAAGTGGTAATAATAATAATAATAAGACAAGCAGCACATGCTCAGGGGGAAGACACCAACATTCTAAGGCCTCGTCCAGGGTTGCTGCTTGCTGGCGGAGGCGCGCTTCCGCTTGGCACTGAGCCCCTACAGCCGCAATTAGAGCGGCTTTAGTAGGGACTCGCCTACGCTTCCGCAAGCGCGTAAAAGCGTAGGTTTTAGCAGATTTTTAAATTTCAGCACGCGCCGGAGCGCAGGGCCGATCACGTGAGCGGTTCGCCCAATGAGGACGTCACTGGCCCGCCCCCTGATGGCGCGCTGTCTAAGGCCAGGGAAAGCACCCGCTTTCCCCGAGCCTCAGCGCGCCTCAGCACGCCAGCGGGGAGCTTGGCCGAGGCCTTAGAGTTACATTTATATAGATAGCCGGGAGGAGTGTCGTTTTAAAATTAATGCAGAGACTAAATAGACTCATCACTTTCTGACATGTATGAATTATCTCATCTATACCCAAAGCTGCATGGGAAGACAGACCGACATGTCAACAAATATAAAAGGACAATAGAGCATTAAAGTATCAGCCGTGAACAGAGATAGCACTCCAATCGCCAATTTAAGACAGGTGGAATGAATACGATTTATTGGGTGTTTTAATGTGACGGATGGGCTCACATGGGCCATCTTTCAAGATCAGAAAGACTCCCTGTCATCATTGTAATGAATAAGTATATATGTATTGCGGCACTTGTTTCCCATTTCCCTACTGTGTTTCATGGGCCTGCATCTGGTGGCCTATGCTGGAGATAGGGCAAGATGCCCAAACATGACCATCCCAATGTTTCCGGGACGACGTGTGCCCCGCTAATCTCATCACTGGGCCTGCGTCATGTGCTGAGGCCCAGTAATCAGACACCTGCCGTGAGAGACTATGGTTTCCGGATGGCAGCTATAGTTTTCCCCCCAGACTGATCAGCGTCTCAAATTGTGTGTGCTCAGCCGACATGACAGCAAGCCATTAAATAATCACATTATAAAGACACTATTTCACCCTTATAGATATATATTACCAATGTCCAATATTACAGGCTGAACGATGTCGGAGAGGGAAAAAAATGTCACAGAACCGGTTTCATTAAACTTTAGTTTTTTTGATCGAGTGTCAGCTTTTCCCCCTGATTCAGACGAGGGCCTAGCACAACTGAAAGAAGCCTTTCCATTAAAGAAAATATAAATAAGCCATACAGGTATGCATATGCAATAACTAATCAGAAACATATGTAGCAGGGTCCCCCCTGGTCCCCCTTACCCACGCTGCTGTGGAGGCTCCCGGTGGCGTCGGAGGCAGGGCGCCACCATTTGGTTGTGTCGCGGAGGTTCGCACATGCGCAGTAGCAACCCGGCGGCCATTTTGGTAAAGGAGAAGTGGCAGCAGAGGCGCTCCGTAGCGCAGGGATGGCCTACAGTCGCGCATGCGCAGTTAGGGCGATGCGGCGGCCATTACAATATTGCGCAGGCTCAGCGGAGAGTAGCGTCGGCCACAACAGATCGCGCACGCGGCCCCAATAGGAAAGAGGGCCATGGAGGACTACAGCCCCCAGAATGCTTAGAAGCAAAAAAGAGGCAGACAGGCCACCTGACACCAGGGAGCCACTAGGGCTTACATCTTTCCCTGAGAGGAAAGATACATTGTTGTGTGCTGCAGTGAGGAAGTCAGTGAGACTTAGGAGACAGAGGGGGAAGGAAGGGGGGCAGAGAGCTGCGAGCTCCTGCCCTAGGCCATAAGTACCCCGGGCTAGAGTTGAGGCCCTGACTCACCACTAGTGAGGGTGGGTGGTCATAGGGACAGGCCCTTAGGTAAGGACCCTGTGCCTTCAGCTGTGAGATAGGCAAGGACAGAGTTACAGTACCTGCTGTAGTTCTTTAGTGCAGGGAGAGAGAGACTCTGTGCAGTTCCTTAGTGCAGGGATCAGTGATAGTGTTTGCTGCATGTTCCTGTATGCTGTGTTGCTGTAAGCTGTGTTGCTGATCCAGAGACTTTCCTTACGGTGGGACGTCCAGCTGGACCCCATCCCACACTGAGGCACAGATCAGCGCTGGACCAAGCAGCGCCGTTAGATCCTTTGCGAAGAAACCCAGGTGTAGAGACACCTGGGCAGGTATTTACAGCCTTCCACACGTGCACCAACTTTACCTTGCTCCTCACATGTGACAGGCCTGTTCACACACTTGGGTGGGTTTGGACTCTCTGGACACGGGGGTTGGGAAGGGGGTGTAAAGGTATAGCCCAGTTAGGGGCTAAGAAGGTTATAGCCCAGTTAGGGGCAAGGTTATAGCTGCCAGCTAGTGGCAGAGGGTGTCCTATATACTGTTGTGTATTGCTGATGTATGTGTTATGTTATATTCTGCTTATAGTAAAGACCGTTGCTATTTTACATCTAGTGTATATGTTCATTTGAATGTGTCCTGCGAGGAACAACTCCCGCTCTGCTGGGAGCCATCGCAGGTGGAGGCGCTGTACCATATAGTATTGTTCCAGAGGATACACCCCAGGCTCTCACTGGCAGAGGCTCAGGCCTCCTGTGAGCCTAACAGGTAAAGCACCACACCGGTAATACATATAGATTCTCCTCACATGCACCCTATCTGCGATTGGGGGAGGGGAATATGGGTTACACATACATTGCATGGAGACCTGTATATTTCTTAGTATTTATGTGTTGCTTGGAGAAGTTTGGGGCATTCATTTATAAAGTCAATATAGACTGTTGAATATGATTAATATATACATGTTAAATGCTTTTCAATACGGCTTCTCCAATGACTGGTATGTAGAGAACTGTGGTCAGAGTAAATGATTGATGATGCCACCACACCCATATAAGTGTACAGTATTTAACCTGGATTTCACCGAAGTGACTACTAATCAAACACAATTAGGGAAGCCCCACATAGCAAGGCAAACATTATTTTTCTAAACCACTTTTCCGTGTTGCCGTCAATCGCTCTTATAGTAACAGTTTTACTTAGTTTCATTCTGTTAAAAATGTATGTTTTCGTTTCCTCAACCGGTATGACTAATGATGACTTCATAGTTACTATGCAAACAATGAACAAAAAAAAAGACAAAAGACTTGCTTTGAGGAAGGACAAACAGTCCTATCGCCAATTGTAAAAACTTTCCTAAGCAGCGATTGCCAACAAGGAGTTTCGGGAACCCCATGGGGATTGTGAGGTGTGCCCAACAAGTTTGCACAAACATATAATGGCGGATTTCAGGCAGTATAGTGGGTTCCTGAGTCCATGTGGGGGCTATAAAGGAACCGTTTCGGGCCTTACCAAGTGTAAAGTGGAGGATATGCTGGTCAATTACTGCAGAAGCTGCCAAAGTCGCTCTCCACAATGCTTTGCATTCACAGCGGGGTATGACTTTGGAAGCTGCAGCACCAATTGACAACTATACCACCCATGCTGTCTGCACACACGGAGGTTCAGTTTGGGACCTTATTAAGCGTGTGTTCCTCCCACACGAGCTAAGGACACTGTACTGCCTGGCATCTGTCAAACCGTATTGTTAGCAATAAGATTTATTATTAGGTGTTTGCGGAACAAATATTTTCTAGCAGGCGCAATAATTTTGACTGAACCACCTGAGCTGAACCAGGAATATCCTTAAATCCTGACCTGTTGGCAGCAGTTCTTGAGGATTGGAGATAGCCGCGTCTATGGAGGGGTCCTACGAAGTACAATAACGGTGCTGCCGGTTTCCCCAATGGTCAGTAAATTAGCCCTTAAATCTCCCAGGCAAAAATACTTGCACCGTGACGACAATATGACAAGGACATTGCAGCTTTCTATTGGCCGCTAGAGCCAAGGGGCGGACAGCCAATAGAAAGCCGCCACATCTCCAGAAAAGGACATCATGTCTTTCCGTTAGTGACCCCGGGCCACATTTGTAATTTTTTGCTAGAACCTGGCAAACTTTAAAAGTTGTTTTACAGGAAAAGATAAAGTGTTTCCCTGGTGCTGCACTCCAGGATAACACCCCCTATCCCCCTCCCAATATAATTTTTTTTTTAAATCTATTTTTATTAAACATATACACAGGGGACAAACAGTCCTGGATAATATCAGGAAACGAAAATGAAAAACTATTCACAATGAAAAATATTTTCAGTTCTACCATGCGAAGAATAAAAATGTTTTGAGTGCGATTGCTGCCCTAGGCTGCGCTTATAGTGCCGGTGACGGCGACGCCGCCCGAAAACAAATGCATTGTCGCCACCGCGTGCGCTTATAGAAAGCGCGACGGCGACAAAGCGACGCGATTTTTTGCAGCCAGGAATATTTGATTTTTCAGGGGCTATCGCCTCGTGACAGCCCCTGAACCAATCAATGGCCTGGTCGCCCGCGCCGCAAAGCGAAATACAACTTTCGCTAGCAGCGATGGGTGACGTCACGCGTCACGTTCGCGGTCACTATACGCACGGCCTTAAATAGCAAGGATTCAGAGATACAATACAGGTTATAAATAGTATTACTGCTTTAGCAGAAGAAAAAGGAAATTTGTCCCAAAAATTCAGCATGTTCTACCTTCATCAGCCTCATATGATCTCATCACAGAATAGTAATTCATCGACTACCCCTTGATACCAAAGACGGTAAAAAAAAAATATATATATGTTTCTTTTGCGTGTTGGGATGACATTATTATTTTTTATACTGTACATAATTACAAGAATTCCCTTTGTAAACTGAGCAGCAAACTCTGTATTTTTAATTTCAGATTTTTTTGAAATTCTTTATTGGGATTACAGGAGTTAGAATTTGGCTTTAGTTGTTAAACATACAAATGATTTCACTATATAAGAATTTGGTTTCAAATTGAAGTATTGTGCTCCAACCCACTTACTGGTTGTTTGTTCAATGACTGCACAATAAAATTCTGCCAAACAATAGTGCCTCAGTTACAGGAGTCAGAAGAAGGAGCAGCACTGCTGATGTTCAGCCCTACTTTCCACGCATGGAAATAGCCAGGGTTTATATTAAAGCACAACCCAGAGAGGTTCGTTTGGGTTTTTTAGGTCATTAAAGTGTACATCCGATCTTTTTGGTTTGCTTTACCCCATATAGGCCACAGAGTCATTTCGCAGGACTCATTCCTACTGTATATGTCACCGAAACCTGATCAGCTGTTATGTGAACATGGAAGATGTGGGTAACCATAAATGTGAATCACGCACCAACATTAAAAACACGTGTTCTGTATCGTGCCGTTACACGTATGCTTTTGATCGTGCACAAAAAGATAACATTTAGAGTTTTTCCTAGAAATATGCCAATTGCATGACAATTTGAAGATGGGCGTTGGGGTTAGAGCAGAAATTCAGGATATGGGGTTGATACATCTGCTGCTTTCCAGTCTGTTACTCACAATCCAGCTAACCAAACGTGCCAGTTTACAGATGTATAAATCCTCCCTCCTAATTACAGACCAGTGACTTGATACAAATTTAGAGTGAGCTGTTTTGCTATGGATAACACAAGCCAAATATTTCAGAATGGTGCTACTGAAAGCATACACAAGTAGTATCATAATTATCTGATCAATGAATAAAAAAAGTTATAAAACACAGGTAGTACACATGGGAGTCAATACAAAGGAAATTGCCAAAAGGCTGATGACTCCCAAAACCAAGTTTTTTTCCCCCTTGACTTCATCTTAAATAATATATTCATTTACAAAAACAATTTGCGAAACAGAGGTTGGGTTGATCTGATAAATATGAAGGTGCAGTCAAATTATAGTTATTCCAATCATTTGTTACTTACAGACAAGGGCACAGTTGTAGGTGTTAGGAGGCAGACTTGCAGCCCAAAACTAGTCATGTACCAACTTTGTAACTGAGCCACATGAAATAAAGCAACATTCATGAACAAAAGGGGATGTAATAAACAAATCTTGCCCAATGTTTCCGGGACGATGTGTGCCCCGTTAATCTCATCACTGGGCCTGTGTCATGTGCTGAGGCCCAGTAATCAGCCACCGGCCGTGAGAGACTATGGTTTCCGGATGGCAGCTATAGTTTTCCCCCAGACTGATCAGCGTCTCAAATTGTGTGTGCTCAGCCGACATGACAGCAAGCCATTAAATAATCACATTATAAAGAAAAAGAAAGCAACATTCATTAACAAAAGGGGGTGTAATAAACAAATCTATATTAAAAAAAAACATACACATGGAAATGAAGCAAGTTATATACGTCAACTGATGGAAATAATCAAGGATGCAGCGGTCAGCACACAGTCTTATGACGTGCTGAGGACGTGAAGGAAGGAGAAGACAATGTCTCCCTTTGTAGTCTGTATAATCAAGACACAGTTTCCCTCTTATTAATAACTGACTAAAGTACCTGGCTTCGCCCGGGTTGCAGTAATCAAAATTAGTAATAATACAATTGTGTGTAGGTGTATAGTAATTACCCTATTGTACTTGTGTAATACAGCCCTGATACGCTGAGCTGTTGAGCTGGGTCCTGGCTGCTGCCACTGCTGCTATGTTTGCTTCCGGTCTTGCAACTTGTTGCTCTGGGGGTTCAACTACTGGATGTGGCCTTCGCTGGTCTGTCTTCTGCCAATCAATAATGGCGCCATCTTACTGACAGCAACAGCAACAACAACAGGTGCATACCCTTAGGTTCCCCTTATAATGGATGAAAAGTTTCAGGTCTGTAGGGTGCAAGGACTTGGAGATACTATGGCTCTGAATGACAGACACATTTATAAGATTAAGACGCTGTCCAAAGAGAACGCATTAGTTTTATTTTTCAAAGGGCTGCCCTCTAGAGTTTGTCACTAAGGCCACGCTTATAGTCCCGGCTACGGCACGTCGCAACAAGTTGATTTAATCCATCGCGTGCGCCTATAGTTGGCGCGACCGCGGGCAAAATCACTGAAGTCAATGGAAATTGATTTTTTCGGCGACCGCCACGTGACGTTAGCGGCACAGCCAATGAGGGCGAACCGCTCATGGCAACGCCCCCTGGTCGCTATCTGCCATCTCCTACACTATAAGCTGAAATCGCTATTACAATGGCGACGGATGACGTCACGCCACCGGGACTATAAGCGCGGCTTAAGAAATATTTTTATTTGCTATTACGTGAGAACATTCACGTCTCAGACAGGTCTGCCACCCTGCTTTTCACCATTATCTCTTAGTATACAGTGCTTTCCCTGCAGCCAGGGATTCTGGGAAATGACATGCAAATGAGCACACACTGTCACCTTTTGCTTCTCACGCATTTAAAACAAACATGGACCCCATAAGCTTATGCCCGCCGCATTACACAGCTTTTCAGCACAGCCTGGGTTAAAGAAGAGCATAGCCAGTAAAACTACCCACAGACAGCCGTTTCGACCTTTTGGGTGTCAGTGTGAGAGGCTGGTTATACTGGCTTTGAAATGTAAAACTGCAATTGGTTTCGAGCGCACATTAGATTAGTTCATGGATCAAAATAAAGTGTCTGAAATTTTTTAATAACTCATAAAATTAATGGTGTTTAAATTAAAAAAACAGGTGCACAGACCTACGATCCGCTTAGTATGCATGCAAAACTTGGAGCTATGGCTCTGACAGACACACAGGCTCTTTTATTATTATTATAGCTAGGATTTTATATTTGAGAATTTTATTGTTGGTTGCAAATATATGTAGCCCTGGTTGGGTTTGGGCTATCAGTCTTCCCTCCTGGCAGTAATCCCTGGTAAGGGCAGGTCGCCAGGAGTAATCATGGGTTTTCCCCACCCCTCTGCAGCTCAGTGAGTCACAGAGAAGGTAGTGTAATCAGGCCTGGTGTCTAATCAGGGGGCAAGGGGCTGGTTCCTGCTAGATCTGTACTTAAGGAGTTGCACTTCCTGAATTTAGATGTCTGCCTCTACATTGAGAGAGGCAAGGTCTACCCTTGAACAGTGTGCAGGGCTCTGCACACTGTGTGCCCTCCCTTAGGGGAGCGGTGGGAGACTGTTCCCATTACTCTACCAGAGAGTAAGGGAAGAGCTAGGACTGCTCCTGGTGCCCGCTGGCTGGGAGTGTAGGTCCAGGGACATCCTGAGGGTGTAAGCCCTAAAAGCTGCTGGTTGACTGCTGTGCTGTGTGCATAGAGAATAAAGAGATACTGTTTAATATACTTCTTGCCTGAAACTGAAATCTATTAGGAAGAAGGAAAAAGAGACTCTCAAGCAGGGATTTCTCCCCTTATCGTGGCGACTGCAAGAGATGGAGGCGCTGTCACCGTAAGTACGAGTCAAGTTATACCCCAGAAACCTGTCCTGTTGCTATCCCCTAACATCATGCGGGTGACTCAGGGCTACTGTTTATCAGCAGTAGGTATGCACCACACTACTCCGGGTAACCAGCATAGTGTTCTCCATAATAGACCCTATCTGTGATTGGGGGGGGGGGGGGGGTTGGAGGGGGGGCAAACAGGGTTACATATATTTTCCAGAGTATTGAATATGATAACCATATCCAATTATTATAGATATTATGATCATGCCTTATAGACAAGGGAATAGAAGATGAACCAACTATTGATATATATGATCAATTTCTCTATAGGTATATTCAACTATAGGTTGAATCTGCATGAACATTGAATATGAACCAAGAGGCTCAGTTACAATCCCCTACAATTCTCTGTCTATACTTTAATACAAAAGCATAAATTTGGTCACCTATATGGTAGTGACTAGTTGGAAATGTGTCCATAAGTGTGTGCGTGTCCATCCAAAAATAGAGAAAAGAACCTAAGCAGAGCACTCTGGTATACCAGAAATACAAAATAAATGATACATTCTCTACAAATTACATAAAAACAATATCCACCCCTCAAATCAGAAAACATATCCAGAGACACAAGTCTAATAGGGCCATGCATATAAATATGATGCAACACACAAACTAGAAACAAAATGGAAAGAACTTGCACTGGTCATATTCCTGAGATAAAAAAGGTGCAAGATCCCGTATTCATATCACTGGATGCACACAACTGAAAAATACCATTTTGGATCTGCACTCAAAAATAAAATCAAACCAGACGTATTCCTTTTGGAATAAATCAAGTTTCTTCCTCCGTGTATCAAAAATCAGCAGCTATACAAAAATACTCACATGCACACAAGGAAAGGTACATCAGCAGCAATACAAAAATACTCACATGCACACAAGGAAAGGTAAATCAGCAGCAATACAAAAATACTCACATGCACACAAGGGAAGGTAAATCAGCAGCAATACAAAAATACTCACATGCACACAAGGGAAGGTAAATCAGCAGCAATACAAAAATACTCACATGCACACAAGGAAAGGTAAATCAGCAGCAATACAAAAATACTCACATGCACACAAGGGAAGGTAAATCAGCAGCAATACAAAAATACTCACTTGCACACAAGGGAAGGTAAATCAGCAGCAATACAAAAATACTCACATGCACACAAGGGAAGGTAAAATCAGCAGACATGCGGTTAAATGTCCAAATTGAAGAAATGTTTCAATGCCCCCTCCTCAAGAGTCTATTTTGGGAGATTTGTATTTTTAACCCTTGACCACCATCACAGGCAGTATATGTAGCCTTAGGCACGTTCTATAGTGCCGGGTGCGGATTTTTAGTTGGCTGACGTGTGTGTGTGTGTGTGTGTGTGTGTGTGTGTGTGTGTGTGTGTGTGTGTGTGTGTGTGTGTGTGTGTGTGTGTGTCTCAATGATTGCAGAAGTTAAAACATTTATTAAAGTTTTTTTTCATAAAAAAAAATATATATATCTTATCTAGCACTTCCTTTCACTCACACAACCCATGTACACACATATACACATATACATTACCTGCAGCTCCCGGCACTATATACAGGAAAAGCATGCGGCACGTGCACGCGCGTTCGCATAAGAACGCACGGCCGCATCCTGTATATAACAGCCCTTATGTTAGTGGTCTATGGTACCTATAACACTTTAGTTTCCTTTGAGCGGTATCTCTTTGTTGTCTGCGTGTTCAGACACACATATCTCAAACCAAGACTTAAACTTGCTCTAGCCAAACCTTTGCTAAGAAAGTGCAGCGCCAGGAACCCATTTAGGAATAACTTATCACATTAAGTTTAAAAACCCTGTGACGTGCTAAAAAATGACAAGGACATTTGTCTCATACAAGATTCCCTAATATTGCTCCAGGTTTTGTACGGCCTTTGAACCGCACATCCAGAATAGTGATGCTATAAAATGCTATGGAATTTTGATATTGATAAAAAAAAAAACCCACCTCATTGCATCAACTTGTACACATTAGGCTGAGTCCATGGTGACTCAGCCCATGCAGAGGCGCGCTGAGGGAAAGCGGGTGCTTTCCCTGGCCTTGGTTAGCGCACCGTCCGGGGGCGGGCCAGTGACGTCACGGAGCTGGTTCGCCCCCATTGGGCGAACCGCTCACGTGACCGGCCCTGCGCTCCCATGAGCGCGAAATCTAAAATTTGGATAAGACCTACGCCTCCGCACGCTTGCGGAAGCGTAGGCGAGCCCCTACTAAAGCCGCTCTCATTGTGGCTGCAGGGGCTCACTTGTAAGTGAGTGCGCGCCTCAGCACAGGTCAGCGCATAGGCGCTGACCATGCCTGAGGCCTTATGCTGACAAGAAAACCTCCATACACCCGATTTATGTTTATTTATCTTAGATGTGTGTGCAAATAATTGTGTCAGCTAAATTTACTGATCTATCCATTTAGTGGTTATCAGTTTGTTCTTTTTGCTATCATTTGTTTTAATTGGGCCCTTTTGAATTTTGTCTTCAAATGGTCAAAATGTTATTAATATGAATTATGGTATACACTAGAGATTGTTACATGTACGGTGCCTTATTTTTAAGCCTCCTGGCATTACAGGATACTTTGAGAACTTAAAAAGTCTACTGGCATTGCAATACACCAGTGACGTCATCCAGATAATATTTTTGGCAGCATTTATGGCGATACAAATGACTGCAGGGCTGGGCAACTCCATTCCTCAAGGGCCACCAACAGTTCAGGTTTTCAGGATGTCCCTGCTTCAGACGACAGAGAAGCCCAATGCTGCATCCAATATGACAAAAATACACAGTAAAATACTTATATATTCTCTTGAAAAAGGGTAATTTAGTTTAACCCTTTAGCCAAAGCGTTGTAAGCTTGCGAGCCACGGCAAGGCAGACCCCGTTCACAAGTCCTAACACTACCAGTGTATTGAGAATATTACTGTGTATTTTTGTCATATTGGATGTAGCATTGGGCTTCTCTGTCATCTGTTGTATACATATGCCACGCTCAATAGCACTCCTTTTTGACACTTATATACATATATATTTTGTTCCCTAAAAGAGCTTGCTGGGGTTTTGTGTGTTTTGTCTCTGCTTCAGAACAGGTGGCTCAATCAGTGGCTCAGTCTCTGATTGAACCACTTGTGCTGAAGCAAGGATAGCTTGAAAATCTGACCTGTTGGTAGCCATTGAGGACTGGAGTTGGGCACCCCAGAAAAATTGTATAAAATGTTATTCAGATACATTTTTCATCTTGCCACTGGAAGTCCCTCTGCTCATAACAAATTCACCTGTATTGTAACAGGAGCTTAAAATGGTGTATAGGTCAGCTGCGGTTAGCAAGACAATTAGTAACTATGAGTTTAGTGTTCTCAATTGGCTCACAGGCTGGAAGCCACCCATTGCTGATCATGGTTTTGGGCACTAGATGTAGGGCCATTGTATGCTTAGGTGTGGGACCCGCTACGCCAGGCGGCGCGGATGGCCGCGTGAGCTTTCCCCACCAGCAGGGGAATCCTTCTGAGCCGGTCCCAGTCCCCCCTCGCTGCTGGCTCACTACGCGCTGTGACGCGTCAGCCGCCAGGGGATGCAAGAAAATTGTGATCCCGAGCGGTGCCGCGTCACGTGGTGCGCTGATGAGCCTATCAGCGGCGGGGGCGGGAGCTGTCAGACAGCTTCCTACACAAGGTAGGGGGTGGTGTGTGTGTGTGTGTGTGTGTGTGTGTGTGTGTGTGTGTGTGTGTGTGTAGGGCATTTGTAGGGGAAGGGGGAGGGAAGCGAGAGCTGCTTACCTTCCAGCAGCCCGCAGCAGCTCCATCCTGCAGCCCGGGAGACCGAGCCCGTGGAGGGATGGGGGGGGGGGGGGAGTAGCAGCGGGTCCCTCTGCTCAAACTACGCCCCCCCCTCCCTCCCACTCCGGCTCCCGGCTCCCTACAGACCGCATATCGCAGTCTGTGCCTGTCAGTGCGCCGCCTGTCTGCAGTGCGGGCGCGCCGACTGAGGGAGCGGGGCCTTAGCCTTAAACTACAAAACCTCCTCCATTTAGGAAGGGGCAATGGATTTCTGCTCTAAAAACAATTACAGAGAAACCAGCAAATTGAACATGATTGGGGTCAAATCAGTATTATTGGGAGGAACAAACGGACAAATAACAAGATAACGGTGAGGGGGAGAGAGGGGAGAAACCCCAGAATTCCAAAAATCAACTCCCTCAAAACATAAGATTTTCTTTTTTTCTCCAGTTTATCTGAAAGATCCCAGAGCCAAACCACCACTATAAGCCTTAACGTAGCAGATATATTTAACTCTGATTACTTTTTCAAAGGTAAACACAGCTGCCAACACCAATGGCCAATGAACGAGGAGAACCCAACGTTGCAAAGTGATATTCCAACATTCACTGGCTCGCCAATGCAACGTTCTGAGTCAGCAGCGGATGTTTCCTATTTGAGCATTGTACAGGTCATGCACAGGGCGCTCTGGTGGTTGAAGCAGCAATACAGATTCAATCCTTTATTACAGGGGATCTCCGTAGCGAAATTGCATTAATTTCAGGTCACGGGACCTCCTGCTTGCAGAGATATTTACCTCCGTAGGGGGTGCCGGTACCCCTTTTCAGTTTAAATGTCCCGATGACGTGGGCCTATAGGAAGCTGCACCGGATGATATCACAGTTTCCTATTGGCCGGCGTGACGGTGGCCGTTTAAACACTGCCATTATGATAGAGAAACTGTGTGCCTAACTGCAGAGGTACCGACACCCCCTATGGAGGCAAATATCTCAGGAAGCAGGGGGTACTCAGTTCAGCACCGGGGATCCCCTGCTTCAATCCTGTAATAAAAAAATAAATAGTGTAACCCGTATTGCTGCTTTCAGGTAAGATGGAGACAAAAATAAAGAGCCAGCATGTGGCACCAATGTGTAAATGCCCAGATGTAAAGTTGAGGTGGGCGCTGAACTTTAGCTCCTAAAAATTCTCCCCCAGCCTCCTATCAGCTGGGCTGTGTGTGTGTGTGTGTGTGTGTGTGTGTGTGTGTGTGTGTGTGTGTGTGTGTGTGTGTGTGTGTGTGTGTGTGTGTGTGTGCGTGTGCGTACCTCTGTGATTCACACTGGCACTCCTCCCCACGACAATGACCTCATTGAGAGCAGGGGTGGGCACAGTGCTTGAGCTCTTCACCTCTGCAAGCGGCTGTGCACCCTGCCCTCCACTGCCCCCACCCTCCCCTCGGCAATACACACTAAGTGGCACAGTGCTGAGTGACCTGTCACAGGCTCCCAAGCTTGCTTTGATGTCACGCTAGTAAAAGCAGGATTGGGCACGCTGCGACCGGCTGCGGCGGTGACTGACAGGTCACAAGGCACTGCAAACACACAGGTACCAGGGAGGAAATTCTAGGCGCCACGCGCCAGGGACATTTCCATCCCTGACTAAGGGCAAGACGACGGGAAACAGTACACCCATTTGCCCTTCTGGAATTTGGCTCCCAACCTCTTTTTCTATAAAACCTTTCAATCCCATCAGTGCCGAGGCCAAAAATACAATTTATATTCAAAATCAATGTAGAACCATAGCATTTTAATCAAACACTCACTCCTTTTTTATATAAACACCAGGCATTGGATATGATATGCGAGTTAGAAGGATCATATTGAAATCAGAGGCTTTTTACAATTATTAAAAAAAAAAAAGCATTATTAAAAAGGAGTTGAAAATAGCAACATCCATTGAATGCAACTTGATTACTTGTTACTGAACATAATACTTTATTAATTATACACCCCATTTAATCAAGGAACCTACAAATCGCCTGAAAATATAAAATTATGTATTTTACTGCAAAAGTGTGGGAAATGTGTACAGTTCACACAGGTGTTCAACCATAAAACAGCATATTGAGTACTAGCTGATATACCCGGCATTGCCCAGGATAAAATTTTCCCGCTCCCCCTCGCTCTACGCTCACCCCCCTTCCCCCCCCCTTTCACATCTCCATTCCCCCCCCCCCCTCACATCTCCAATTATTCCCCCCCTTCACATCTCCAATTATTCCCCCCTCCCCCCCCTGCCTTCATAGCTCGGCAGCAGTGGAAGAGTTCAGTATGTCATTGTGACCATGTGCAAACCAAAAAGTTTTTCCTCACTTTTCTTCACGACCAAAAAAGACCAGGTAAGTGAGCTAGCATTAACAGATGCAGTTTGTGAGTCCTTTTACCCCAAGGATTTCAAGAACTCCTTGACTTTTTTTTATAGTTAAATTTGAATTGGGAGTAGGGGAGCCTGCAGACAATCACAATGGCTGCACATTGTTAGTGGCCTCCCGCAGGGTATTGTAAAAAAAAAAAAAATGTTGATGTACAAAGTCCATTGTGCTGGTGGAATGCATCCCCTTAATGTCATTGTTAATGACGTCTCTGCCAGCAAGGAAATTGGTAGAGGCCATGTCGGTTTCCAATATGTGGGCAAACAAAATAAAAATATTTCCAGAACACCGGGGCTTCTTTGTAATAAGTAAGAACATGTAGAAGTTCAAAGAAGTCAAGAACACTACATATAACTAGGGTTGGAGATCCAAATATGTGTAGGTGAACCATTACAATATGAAACAGGAGTTCAAAAAATAATTATGTACAAAAAAAGAAATAATAATAAAAAAACAAACAGAACGGGATAAATATTCTCAATGTTATGATGTGTTAATTACTATAAAAAGATTATATAACTAAGTTCCATATTCATTGTTGCATTTTAATCACAATCCGTCTAGTTTTCAAGTCCTAACAATCCTACACACAGACACACACACACACACACACACACACACACACACACACACACACACACTATTAGAATCAGTAACTATTTTGAAATCAATGCAATGACAAGTATACATACTTTGAGAGCAGTTATAGCTGCATACAAAAGATAGTTCTATGAGTTAGTAATGTTCAGTAAATCATGTTAGTCAATTGTCAACACAGTACTTACAAAGAAATCCCTGAGCAAATTCAGCTACACAGCAGATCTCACGTAACGACACTGAACACAGTCGGATCTCGTATATCCAAAGAGCTTATTTCTTTATATTCCACACGCTTGAATACTAATTTTTTTTCTTGCAAAGAGATAAGGTATCAAGATCCCGGTTATCAGATCCTTCCTTTCTACCTCTGGTGACTGGCCAATATCCCCTTGACTATTTACACGAAATCAATGGCTTGCAGTGGAAGGCAGCAGTAAATTTCCACTCTAGTTTTCCCTGGGCTCGGATTCAGTCTCACTTGTTCCTTTAATCTGCTATAGGCGGTACCGTTTCTGGTTGAACCAGCTCTCTTGCTCTCTCTGTTGAGCTGAGCTCCACATCACAGGAATGTGTATAAGACAAAAGAAAGCATCTGCCAAAAGAATCCTCGGGGAGGTTTAAGTCACAGATGTAGCAAACACAAAAAGCTTACTCCAGAACCCCGCCTCACTTAATTTTAACCGCTCCAACACTTTAGAACCGCAATGCATTGCAGTGCAATATGCTGCAGGATCCCACACAACTAAAGATGTTAAACAAACCAAAATCGTGGCATGGTTTCTAGAGACAAAAAGGCCCCAACGCTACATACAACTTGACAAACCATTTAGTGCATAACTATGTATTTTAGCCAGTGGTGGGATCCAGAAGTGTTAGCAACAGGTTCTCTCTCACCTTACCGCCCAAACACAGAGAACCTGAACGGAACCCGGGGACCCAAACTGGGGCACTGGAACCTAACTCGGTCCAAGCCATGTCATTTATAAAATGACCTGTTACGTCATTTTTATTTCTAAATTTCACTCCAAGTATTCCCCAATTTGCACCAATTTATATTCTGTTTCGTAACAAATCTGGTGAGGAGTCTTGGGAGGGAGGGAGTAGGAAATAGAATATGAAATAGTGCAAATTGATGCAAATTGGTGCATGTTTGGAGTGAAATTTAGAACAAATGACGTAAAGGTCAGATCATTTATAAATAACTGACCTGCAGTCATACTGTACATGGTGAGCAATACTAATACTAATCTTAATGCTTTCCCCACAAA
This sequence comes from Ascaphus truei, assembly GCF_040206685.1. Taxonomy (NCBI): domain Eukaryota; kingdom Metazoa; phylum Chordata; class Amphibia; order Anura; family Ascaphidae; genus Ascaphus; species Ascaphus truei. The sequence goes on from NC_134485.1 coordinate 352,800,338, forward strand.
TTCCAAGATTGTTGCACCCCTCCTCATCCTCGCTCTCCCCTTATCTTCTCACCCCCTCCCCTCCTCCTCTTTCTCCCTTTATCCTCTCACCACCCCTCCCTTCATCCTCTCACCCCCATCTTCGCCCCCCCTCCCTTCATCCTCTCTCCCCCATCCCTTCATCCTCGCCCCCCCATCCTTTCATCCTCGCCCCCCCATCCCTTCCTCCTCTCACCCCCCATCCCTTCCTCCTCTCACCCCCCACCCCCACCCCTTCATCCTCTCACCCCCACCCCTTCATCCTCTCTCACCCCCCATCCCTTCCTCCTCTCACCCCCCATCCCTTCCTCCTCTCACCCCCCATCCCTTCCTCCTCTCACCCCCCATCCCTTCCTCCTCTCACCCCCCATCCCTTCCTCCTCTCACCCCCCATCCCTTCCTCCTCTCACCCCCCATCCCTTCCTCCTCTCACCCCCCCATCCCTTCATCCTCTCACCCCAGTCCTTCATCCTCTCACCCCCCCCCCAATTCCTTCATCCTCTCACCCCCCCCCCCAATTCCTTCATCCTCTCACCCCCCCCCCCCAATTCCTTCATCCTCTCACCCCCATCCTCCTCCCTGTCATTTTCACCCCCACTGAACAGCCAGACACACACACACACACACACACACACACTTCTCTCTGCTGCATGGTTTTCCTCCACTTTGGCTGCATTACACAGCAGCCAATCAGGATGGATCAAGCTGCCCAGACCCCTAGCAGAAGCATTGCACTCTCCCTTCTAGCACTGGTTCGGAGAACATGGGAAATTCTAGGTACAGGTTCGCACGAACCGCCTGAATCCCACCACTGATTTTAGCTATATTCTTTCTTCATAAATAAGGGTAATTTAGTTCAATACTTAGACCAAAATATTTTAAGTCTACAACCACATCACGATAAAGCCATTTCAGTAGGTCCTGTACTACCAATTATTATACTGCCTTATGTATTTCTTCCACTGAATAGAGACGCGAGGAAACAAAAACACTGCAGTCAAACGCATGTGGTGTGGGACATTACCTCTCTGGACATAGTGACCTGACCGGCTGGGGGGGGGGGGAGAGAACAGGGCTATTGCTAGGGGGCTGGGCAGCTTCCTCTGTCCTGATTGGCGGCATAACATAGCAGCAGCCAATCAGGAGGAAGTGTGAGTAGCCTGGGGGTGGGACCAAGGAGAGAAGGAAACAGCATGGAATGGAGAGAGCTGAGGGGTGTGCATCTCTCGAGCGCGTTGCACCTGTCACCATTGTGTCCAGTATTTTTGGAGAAGCCACCCGGCAACACTACCACTAAATCATTTGTCAAGTTGGATGTAGCATTGGGGTCGTTTTGTCTCTTGTTGTATATATTTGGTCAAAAACCCAGAGCACTCCTATTGACACACACACACACACACACACACACACACACACACACACACACACACACACACACACACACACACACACACACACACACACACACACACACACACACACACACACACACACACACACGTTTGGGTTTTGCGTTTAGCAAGATTATGTATGATTTCTAGTCCAAGGTTTTGAAAAGGATCATGTAATCCTCAATAAACGGGAAATATATATTTTGCATAATCTGTCACATGAATAAAGAGTGTGTCAGATACATCTGACTTAACATACTATAACATGTTATAGAAAAACATATGCAAGCAACAAACAAAAACAGAACACTATTTTCAGACAAAACTTTTGACTCACAGGGTGTAATTCATTAGGGCGCTATCACATGGAAACTCCCACTGAAGTAAACAGGAGTTTCTACGCCATAGTGCCCGATCGGCACTATCGCAATCTAACGAATAACCCTCACGCCAGATGTAGCCCGATTTAGTGTTTCTGTGACTGTAGTGGAAGGGTCTACTGGGGTTTTGCAATTCTGGTGCCTTATGAGCACTATTCACTTAAATCTTCAGCGACATGCTGAGAAAGTAGAACCGAGGCTATAGTAACATTTAAGCTGCACCAGAGATCATTCCTTTTTGCGCTTCTCAAGAAACAATAGCAGAGCAGCGGTATTTAAAGTGGCTGTCCTGATGACACTTCAGAGCTGAACCACATTTCAGCTCCGGGGACCCACTGCTTCCTGAGATACTTACCTCCATTGGGGGTACCAGCAGCTGCTTCGGCAGGGATAGTTGGGGCTAAAAATGGTGGCTTAAATGTCCCGCAGGCCAATAGGAAGTTGTGACGTCATCCCTTGTGGCTTCCTATTGGGGACATTTAAACGGAGCACAGATACCAGCACCCCATTCCGATCAGGTAGCAGGGGTCCTAGGAACGCAAATTAATGCTGTTCATATAAACCTATCTATATATTTCAGTCACAGATAAAAACAGTGCATCTTGGAATGTTAAGTTCAACCTTTCTTGCTTTATCCATTGTAACAGCGCCGGAAGAGATCACTGTATCTGGAAAGCTTGTACAAATAAAAGCATTTCGTTAGCCACAGAACGGTATCGTCTATTCATTTTTTTTATATCACACACAAACACACACACACACACACACACACACACAATAACCTATATAATGTGTGGTGAAAACCCACCCAAGTCTTAAATTGCAAAGCCAGTACAAACAACCTCACACTGATGAGACCCAAAAGGTCGAAACAGCGGTCTGTGAGTGGGTTAACTGGCTTTGCATCTGTTCCCATGCTGTGCTAAAAAGCTGCTTTTAAAACAGCAAGCATTGGCTTAAGGGTTCTATGTAATAATGGATTTAAGACAAAAGGTGGCACTGTGTGCTCATTTGCATGTAATTTCCCAGAATCCCTTGTTGCAGTGGAAGCACTGTATGCTAGGTGATAATAGTGAAAAGCAGGGTTGCAGACCTGTCTAAGACGTGAATGTGCTCACAAGTAATATTTGTATTTGCCATAAGGTGGCGGGTTTTCAGTCACCTTTTCACCCACAATAACACACACACACACACACACGGCGCAAAACCTAAACAATATATAAATATAATGTTTCAGTATATTGGTAAAATAAATGTTGGAATAGGTGATCTTAACAGATTTCTGAAATAAAAGGAAGAGACCAATATAGTAAAGTACTGTTTGGTATCACACAATGGTGAAGTGCTACTCACAGTGTAGCAGAAGTTAGTCATGTCGGACCAAGAACTGCAGTTGAAGCCGCAGATATCAACGTCTCTGTCTTGATGCTTAAAAACCCCCATAAGAGCTGGCGTTTCTGTCCTGATGTCCAAGCAGTGTCGATCAGCTGTACGTTGTGATGAAAGCCACAGATGTTGGGATCTTTACTTTGCTGTTATGGCAGTGTAGATCAGCTTTTAGAGCTACGCTGGAACCAAAAATGTCGGCGACTCTGCCTCTGTGCTGAAGCAGCGTGGGTCAGCTGTTCATGCCCTTAGATCTGATTTTAGCGCCGTTTCCTCCCTCTGTTCCTCCCATCAGCTGTTACGGACGTCACTGAGGTGCAGGAGATTCAGGCGAGATAATGGCAATCATATAGCTAAAAGTCTGCTTGTAGAGATAGCTTTCTATTAGAATCGATTACCATCTATGATAGCACAGATATAGGGTATGGGTAGGCAAGAACACCTTACACGTTTCGTCTTAGTTCAAACTTCTTCAGATGTATATTTAATTGTTTATTGCGCAACACACACACAAACCCCCTCCCCACCAATCACTGTCCTCTAGGTGCTGGAATAGGGCAGCTATGGGACTTTCCAACGCAGTTAGTCTCCCTAGAGAAGCCAGCAGCAGCTACTGGCTAATTGAGCAGGCTGGGGGGAGAGAGAGAGAGAGAGAGAGAGAGAGAGAAGAAGAAGAGAGAGAAGAGAGAAGAAAAAGAGAGAGAAGAGAGAAGAAAAAGAGAGAGAAGAAAAAGAGAGAGAAGAGAGAAGAAAAAGAGAGAGAAGAGAGAAGAAAAAGAGAGAGAAGAAAAAGAGAGAGAAGAAGAAGAAGAAGAAGAGAGAAGAAGAAGAAGAGAGAGAAGAAGAGAGAGAAGAAGAAGAGAGAGAAGAAGAAGAGAGAGAAGAAGAGAGAGAAGAAGAAGAGAGAGAAGAAGAGAGAGAAGAAGAAGAAGAAGAAGAAGAGAGAGAAGAAGAAGAGAGAAGAAGAAGAAGAGAGAAGAAGAGAGAAGAGGAAGAAGAAGAGAGAAGAAGAAGAAGAAAGAGAAGAAGAGAGAAGAAGAAGAAGAGAGAAGAAGAAGAGAGAGAAGAAGAAGAGAGAGAAGAAGAGAGAGAAGAAGAAGAAGAAGAAGAAGAGAGAGAGAGAAGAAGAAGAGGAGAGAGAGAAGAAGAAGAGAGAGAGAGACGAAGAAGAAGAGAGAGAAGAGAGAGAAGAAGAAGGAGAGAGAAGAAGAAGAGGGAGAGAGAGAGAGACTGCTGTCCCAGAGAAGGGGACAGAGATGAGTTCTCCCCAGCTGTGGAAGCTGGCACAGCCCCTAGGCTCACTGGACGGTTGTCGCGGAGCCTGCGGGGACTGCCTGGGTTGTTAATCCCAGGAAGAAGGAAGGACGAGAGACCGTGCTGAAGCGGGGATGTCCTGTCCCTAACATGGGACTTAGAGGAGAGATTCTCAGAGCTCGTGTGGGGCCCGAGCTCCCCTAGGAAGGATGGACGCGAGACTGTGCTGAAGCGGGGACGTCTGCTCCAAACCCTGGAGTAACAGATAAGCAAAATACTGTATTGCTGTGTTCAGAGACTTTATATGTTCAGCTATAGTAGTACCTATTTTGAGGTGGTAACCAGCTTAGCTGTCCAGCCAGGTAGTAATGGTTGAAGCTGAATGTGTAGTTAGTCTCCTAAGAGGAATAGGAGTTTATTTTATGATTTTGTTTTGACTTAAAGGGACGGCGGGCCTGTTAGTATATTATTTTTCCCTGTAAATAAACCCCATATAGAGAAATACTAAATTTCCTGCCTTAATCTGGGACTAAAAGATACAACGTAGTGTGCCTCCGCACGGGAGAAGGCACCATGGCCCCAGCCTAATGAGGAAAATATTTCCTGGGAGAAAGAAAAACATGCATCCAATTCACATTCACAACCAGAGTGTCCCCCTAATACAGGGAAATTGGCCAGTAAAGATTTAAGCGTCAATGCGTAAAGACGGATGTGTCCGTCATTTGTATGGAGGTCAAGTGTGAAGCCTAATGAGCGGATGAGGATACTCAGCGAGTGTAGAGAGAGAAAAGTTTCTCGCAACAGACTGTAGGAGCGTGGGTGGGCAACACCAGTCCTCAAGGGCCACCAACAGGTTAGGTTTTCAGGATATCCCTACTTAAGTCTTCGACTGGCCACCTGTACTGAAGCAGGCATATCCTGAAAACCTGATCTGTTGGTGGCCCTGGAGGACTGGAGTTGCCCAGCCCTGACTTAGAAGTATCCCCACAGACGAGGATCTGTTGATGGCCGTGATACTGATCCTTGCGCAAGGAGGGGGAGGGGGAACTGGAATGGTCTCTATCACATCATCAGACAGAAGAACTTGAAAAAGAAAAAAAAGTGAACAGAGCACAAAAATCAAAGGCAGCCGAAATCATTTCTGTAGCATTTTGCAGCAAAGAGATTGTTGGTTTCTTTTAAGTTTCAGTGGAGAGAGCAGTACGAGGGTCTTGAAGTTGCAAAATGACGTGTGCATGGGAATACCAAGCGTACATTAGGAAGGAGGAGACTGAAGGGGGAATTGTGAGGCCAATAAGAGAAAGCAAAAGGAGGAATTAGGATGACAGACAGGAAAGGTCTGCAGACAGGGAAACAGGTTGAAATTTAGTGAGGCAAGTAGAACAGGAGCCAAAAGCTAAACAGTGTTTTTGTTTTTTTTTTAAATCAATAAATGGTTATAAATAGAATACAAAAGGAAAGCAGGGTAATAATGAGTGAGTCATGCAAACACTCACAAGCTTCTCTTGCAACACCCACCCAATTAAAATAAATTATAGCACTAAAATCAACTTTTAAAGTGAACCTGCAATTCAAAATGGACTTTTGGTTTAAGCTGGCATATTCTGAAAATGAAAGCCAGGGGTTTTCAGTGGGGTATTCGAGGATGTAAACACATACTGTATGAAGCAGTTGATCACGTGAGGACCCCGTGGCGTAATTTCACTCTGCGCGAGGTAAGGGGGGGGGGGGGGGCGCAACAACAGAGGAGAGCAGGCATGGGGGCGAAGCAAAAACAGTTTGCGCTCCCCTGATGTAGAAAGCGCACTAGACAATTTGGCAAATTTAGGTCAGGGGGCATAAGATTAAAGTCATTACTTTGGAGTTTCAGCAGGGCAATTCCATCAAGACAAGATTTGTACATATGTTTTTTTGTTTTGTAGTCAATTTGGGTTGGGAGAGAAACAAAAAGGTCGGAGGGAGAGGCAGAAGAAATGAAGTTAACTAAGTGAAGTAATTCCACTGACATGTTTAAGCAGCTACATTTAGGTGATTGATTTTCATGAACACATGTATCCGACAAACAAAATGTCTTCTTTTTTTAAATTTTTTTTTAGTCTTGGGAGGGGTTTGATTTGTTTTTGACTGCTCCCTGTTGTGCAATGTCACAGAATGATCAGTGACTCTTCCCTCCTCCTCAATCAAATCACAGCGAGTGGCACAATGTTGAAGTAACACAAATTTCACATGAGTGATCAAGTTTGCAACAATTGGTACACATCTCCCATATACTTCAAGGCGAACCCCTGACATGTTACTGCGAGAATATAGGGCTATCAGTCTTATGGATACAAAAGTGGGACAACAAAACCCCCATTTATCAAAGAAAATGGTCCTCGGAATATTGGAGCAAAATTGCCATGTGTGTTGTGCCTCTTTGTGTCAATGTATGGGGCACGTTACTCCTGTTTGCCCTATCTGTGCCAGCTTTGTGTCCCTGTCAGTCACACTTCCTCCTTTCAATCTGCGTCAAGAGATTCACCAGCTCTGCGTGCGGTGACCTTCCTTTACTTGCGTAGCAATCGGTGCCGGATGTAAGAAACTTGGAGGGGGGGGGGGGGGGGGGGGTGGAAGGAAGGTGGCGGTGCGTGTGTCCGTCTAGCGCTGCCTTACTCCTCCTGGAGTAAGCTGGCAACACCGACGGCCTCGTCTGCCAGCAGTTACGTCACTTCCGTCACCACTGACTTCCGTCTCAACTCCATTCACTGCCATGGAATTTTGCTGATGTGGTAGGTGCCGCGAAAGAAGTTTCACTTCAAGAAGCACTACACGCGGCACATAAAAAAAAAAAAATATATATATATATATATATATATATATATATATATATATATACACAGTGTTCGACAAACCTATACATTTGCTCGCCCCAGGGCGAGTGGATTTAACCCCCGGGCGAGTAAATATTGCCCCAAGCAGCACACGTTTGGTACTAGGTGGCGAGTAGATTTTTTTGTGTGGCGAGTAGATTTTTTGGTGATTTGTCAACCACTATATATATATATATATATATATATATATATATATATATATATATATATATATATCTTTGTTTTAATATATGGCTTTGATTAAATTTCTTGAAAACTAATTATCTAAGCTGCCGATCGATTTGTTCTCCCGTAATTGATCAGCAAAGATCCTGCTTCCCAGGGTTCACTAAATGGCTGCCTTTCAGTTTCAATCAATCCTTCAGTCAGTGTTAACAGCAGCTACATTGTATTCTTATATTACTATGGTAATATTATCTATTGTTACAGCTCAAACTGCTGGGAATATTGGCAACAAATGATCAAGAACAGGAAAGTGTTACAAGGATCTTGCACTGCTGGAGATGTGAGCTAAACCTGCTATAGAAATCAAAGGATGCTCAGTATAGTAAAACTCATGCAAAGTTCTGTGGGAAGATCAGGTGACCAGGCAATCACTAGATACAATTGGTGCACTGCTAGAGAGAGGGCAGGGCTCAAAAGGGGTGTGTGCCAGAGCCTGTTTCAGAAGAAGGGGATGTGACTTTGTAAATGGTTGCTATAGAAACAAAAATGATTGTTACATTAAAAATGTCAGAGTTCTATTTTAAATGCTACAAGTATTTTCTCATAGTACAGAACTGATTAGAGTGTGGGGGGGGGGGGGAACAAAACAAAAAACAAACAAACAACACATGTAGGATATTGCTTGGGTTGCTCCAATGGAGCGATTCTCTCAATTTCTAAGAATTGTCTAACTTTAGAAAACAAAATAATAAAAAACATTTATGGAAGAGGAGGTGGTTTGTTTCTAGCTTAAGGAAATTAATAACTCTAACTGTCCTTGCAATGTTTTATATATAATGTAAACCCTGTTCACTTATGTAACTGTATTTGTAACCCTGTATTATTTGTCATCTTAACTCTATGCCCAGGACATACTTGAAAACGAGAGGTAACTCTCAATGTATTACTTCCTGGTAAAACATTTTAGAAATAAAATTAAAATAAATGAAGCCTCTAGATGTGTTCATAAATAAGGAGCAAGTTTATTTATTGCTTTAGTGACATTAGGGATCTATCGGCTTTCCTAAAAGCATTGTTAGAAGAAATTGAGACTGGATTATCCAAAATGTTCTACATTTGGGTTTTGATTCCAGACCAAAAATTAGATTTAACTGGGCAGGTTCATGAGATGTGGAAAAAGGACCACTTTGACCACAATTGGGACAGCAGAAGTGCCTAGCGCCAGGATAGTTATGAGCTAGTCGAGAAGGTGGAGAGTACAATCTCCAAGGACAATGATTTTCTTTTATGGTGGTTCATATAGAAGAGGAAGCAGAAGATACAGCATATGTCAGGCCAATATTTCTCCGAGATTCACTCCTAGGTCTTTCTCCCAGAGACATATTTATGTTTAATTGGATGGACAGGAGTATGCAGAAGGAAACAGGCAAATCGAAGTCAACCCTTTTTCATTTTCATGAGAGTAACAAAGACTTTCAAATCTAGTAAGGTTTGTTTCTTGTAGGGATCGAGAATAAAATTGTTTGAGTAAATCTAAATACAAATAATAAATATGAATACATTAATATACAGACTGGTACATAGTTCTTCAAAAGAGATCATTTTATTCTTTAAAAAGGATCTGTGTTACTTTATTATTTTTGAGACATCCCAGGGATGTTGCTTATTGGGTGTATTGGAGCAGGACTTTAAAAGTTTGACCAATTTAATGCAAGCGAAAAAAGGACCCTTTTACTGCACCAATTATTCAAAAAGGGAGTCCACATGTTATCTGAGATTCCTAGAACAAATACGTCTGTCACATAAAAAAAAAGTGTGGTCCCATAGGCTTATACCTAACAAACGACCCATTTTTTAAGAAGAGTCCAGTAGCAAACCTTTGGTTCATACCCCAATGAAGCAAGCAGTCAAGTGATAACGACGTCAATAAGTTGGATGCCAAAGTCAAGGCATTACAGTAGTCTTTAGCAGCTAATGGGAACTATCTAGCAATAACAACACTTTGTCTTCTTCTTCTAGCATCACATTTCATAATCTCTCCATATTGCATTTAGATATCCAAGACTTCTTTCAGTGTAGATAGTCCTATATTAAATCACAAATCCATTATTGTGTCCAACCATCACGCACGAGGTGACGTCACAAATGATTTACTATAAAAATCAGAAGAAACATGTGAACATTGCGCTGTTCGCACAATATCTATATATCCTGTTTAAGCAATAGAACTGCTCAGATTGGTAGTGAATGTAACATGGTTTGGGTTGTTTTCCTGAGCTGGAAATCAGCAATAATTATACAAAGTGGGGAATAGAGAAAGGACAGACGAAAGGAGGACGGACAGAAAGCTCAGAACCTTCAGCTACTTATGAGAAGTTGATCGATGTAATTGTTTTGCTGACATGGATTTAAGCATGTTATAAATGTAATATCTGATGTTATAATAAATAGGACTGTTGAGGGAAAAAAAAAATATTGTAGAAGATAAGAATGAATATTCCTTTTCTCCCATCGCAAGCAAAGAACGCTTAAAAGCAGGAAGACAAACAAAGCCTTGGTGCTGATCCATAGAAAGTGGTCTGTGTAAGCAAACTATTAGGTTCACTGGGTCCTGCACAAGCTCTGGCACGCCAGCAGAGAGAAGTCTGTAAGTGCTGCAGGCAGCCAATCAATGCAACCAACAATTCTGCCGGCGGATCAGGACTCCACAGCTCAGAATTAGCAGAAAAGTGACACTATGAAGAGGAAATATGTCATGGAGCAAAGATCTGGAACAGTTGGGTTCAGACAATTAAGAGATTAGATGACAACTACACAAAATCAGAGCAATTAGAATTGACATAACATTTACATTCCATTCGCTCTGTTGCAGCCTGGACTTTGCCACTTCAATCCCTTATAGGCAGTCTTTTTACTGTATATTAGGTTTGGAACTCACCCAGACTTGTTAGGATTTTTTTATTATTATTACATTGTCAGGTCAGTTAAACAACGGTGGGAAACGATTACAAATAAACATCACTCGAGCAACATGCTGCAATTTGGCATAAATGAGCAGCGATTTCCGCAATAAAAAAGGCCATTCAAGTTAAGGGGAATCCGTGACTAATCATCAAAGAATATTGATCCCAATACAGAACTGCAGAGGGAAACAATACAAATGTGTTTTTTGTTTCTGTTTCATGTGCCAACAAGCAAATGCCATGACAATTAACCAACGCCATGCTGAAATAATCGTACTGCTAAATACATTGCTCTTTAACAGGCAAAATAGATCTGAATGAATGTGGTAAAATGGGGATATTTCTGGACATTGCCAATAAAAACAGTATGAACCCAATTTTTCCATAGTTAAAGATATTCCTGCTGTATGTTGAAGGCCTCCCTTTTTGGGTGTGGATGTTAGAATCTGGAAGTGTGACAGTGATGTGCTGTGGCAGTCTTACACCCAGACACTCCCAGTTCCCAAGAAACGGAAGTAAAGAAGCTATGCTTGCTGCTTTTCAGACATATTTCTGGCATGGAGGTGTGTGGGGAGTGTGGCTTATTACTGGAGCTGAACCATGTTTCTTACAGCTTTATTGACAGGGTGCCAGATATAAATATTCTTGCCTGGGTGGAAAAAAAGCAAGTATTATCTGGAAGCCGGGCCATGGTGATCATCCTGGCTCTCATGGCCAAACACAAAGCGGTGACTTCATCAGGCGTAGACGTTGTGGCTTTCTATTGGGCGTTAGGAGTGGCCATATTAGATTCTTTGGACAAATTAAAAGTTTTCATATCCCGAGAACTGGGTGATCCCTAGAGATTTAAGCAGATCGGATCAGCTTTGGGGAGGGAGTGGGGCGAGGGGAAAAATCCCCAGATCATATTTTTTTTTATTATTATTAATAATAATAATAAGAAGAGATTGCTGCTTTGATGCTGTACAGATAGGACACTGCACATATTCCATGATGGCTTCTTGCCTGCGAGTCATTAGTAACGGTAGTCACCCACGTCACTGGCCAGCTTGCTTGAAGCTACCTGTGGGTAGCTTAACCCGGATACTGGAAGTGCATGTATACTGGTGATGGATTTTTCTTAAACTGGGAAGTACAACAGATGCTGTCTCCACTTTGTCCTCACAAGTTGATGGAGTGCAAAAACATTTTGGACCAAAGTCTAGCAGCTTTATAAACCATCTGCTTTTAAATACCTGATCTGAACGTTATACAAAATTAAATCACCAGTTTGTCAAAGCACAGGCCAAGAACAGCTGTGATCAAATATAGCAGAGCAACAGGGAGAAATAAGCAATATTTTCTGTAAATTATAGGTCTTTAATTGCAGACATTTGCAAATCTCAGCTGTGCAAATAAGATTCCAATTCTTTGAAACCTGTTGGGGGAAAAAAAAAATCTAGCGGCCTACACCTACCTCATGAAGGGTGATATAGTTATGTCTACTGCATATGTCCACAAGTTTCAGTCATCAATAGATCATGCAGAGAGACAGTGATTCTTTTAGTTAGTATCCATGTCAAAAGTGATAAACTTGTTCATAAAATTCCTTATATATGATGTACATCTCTTCAGAAGACATCTCAGTCCTCAAATTGTATTTTTCAACACAAATGGGAAAACATGGCACGAGATGTAAAAATGGATACATCCCTTTTTATATATGTTGTGCCTCCTCCTGTAACGTCTCATATAAATAAATTTCCAGAATAGTGCCCTAATGCCAGCACAATATAGGATAATGGTTGAACAATGAATATGACAATGAATACACTATACCCAAATGCCCCTCTCCGATACAAAGACTAAAAATAGTGTATAAAAAAAACCCTCTGCTTAAAACTATTCCCCATGGCTTAATGCCCACTGACTGTGATTTTCTTTAATCCAATCAGTAAATAACCAATATTACTTAATAAAACTTGCATTTCTAATCAAGGTTTTGGTATCATTTGAGCCAAGACCCCCACCCCCCAAAAATAAAGTTTATTTCTTATAAAACACCAAAAAAAATAATACAAATCATGAACATTTTCTTCTTTCCACCCCCAACAAGTAGATATATTTTGAGTGTAACCATTACAAAATGGGAGAATTACTGCAAAACACATTTTATTTACATAAAAACTGGAGAAACCCCCCCCCCCCAAAAAAAAAACCCGACATATTTTAACGTAAAATCTACAATTTAAATTTTTTAGGAAAATTCTGACGATTGACGAACAAATAATCTGGCCATCAAGGAGAATCGTCTTGTCTGAGCCTGGAACCGAGTTCTTTAACGCATTAGTTAGAATAGCCCAGCTCTGTTAGCACACAAAGACGGTCCCCACAGGAAGGTGTCAGAGAGCCAATGAGAAACTAGGATCAAAGACACTGCCATTACTAAGTGGCTTGCTCATAAAAAGGTGTCTGCCAGTCATTTTTGCCTGGGAGCTAAATTTCTTAGGAACATGGTTGTCCTTCCAGGACCGATTTTCCTTCCTTTCCTAAAGCCCTTCGAAATAAAAAGGTGAGCAATTTGGGGAATGCTGCAGCAGTACTCAAAATAATGGAGATCTGATTTTATTTACACAAGCTAATAGCTGGTGGACTGTTGAGTTTGTATTTGGTGCTATTACGGTTCAATGACAATCTTTTCAGCAAAATGCTATGTATGTATGTACATAGAACGCATCCTCCTAAAACTAAAAAGGAACCGACACTCCAGAGGTCTTCATACAAAAAAAAAAAAAGATTTTAATCCACATAGATCAATGTTTTGGTCAAACACACTGACCTTTGTCAAGACGTTGCTTCCTTTTATTTTTAGGAGAATGTGTTCTATATTACAGGTCTCCCCAGCGGGGGATGAGCACTGTGCACCTGAGGCAGTTGCATAAATCTAGCGAGTGCACCTATATCTTTGTAATGTACGTACGTACAAATAGGTGCACTCACTGGATTTATGCAACTGCCTCAGGTGCACAGCGCTCGTCCCACGCTGGGGAGACCTGTAATATAGAACACATCCTCCTAAAAATAAAAGGAACCGGCCTCTTGACATAGGTCAGTGTGTTTGTCCGAAACATTGATGTGGATTAAATTCTTTTTTTTGTGTACATACATACATACATACCTTTATTTATATAGCACCATTAATGTACAAAGCGCTTCACAGCAGTAATACACGTGACAATCATAAATAACAAATAATACAAATAACACATCATGGGAAGAAGTGCTTCAGACATAAAAGTGACATTTAGATAACGGAGCACCTGCCCCTACATGCTCACTTGTGTGAAGACTTCCTCTTACACTACAGCCTAACTTGTTCTGCTTCATGTTGGTAACACTATTACATATACAAATGTCTGAAGAGAACCGACATACAGTGGGTCAGATGTGTGTGAAAACAAATATTAATAATCTTAAAACTGCAAAAACCATCACTGTACAATAGCAGGAGCTTTGCTACAATTCTGCGGCAGAATGGACAGAAACCGCTCAATAACTATTCGTTTTCAAGTGTTTTCAATGACTGAATTGGGTGGGTCAGAAGAGTATATTAGGAAAAGACATCAATTAGTGATTATTTTTACGGCACATCCTTTTATACAGGGAAATGTATTCTCTTAATATTTTGCTGACCGTGTGAATTTTTATATTACACACATACATTTTATATTCTGCACTATCGCAACTGGACCAACACAGCTATTTCTGATAGATAAATATGTGGCCCGGTCCCCACTGAGTTCCCCTTCATCCCTTTACCTTCCGCTGTGGCTGCGACTGGCAGCGGAGGATGGGGAAGAGTACTGGGAGGGTTACAGGTGGCGAGCGGCAGCAACGGAGGCAATAGAGTCTACCAGCTTGTTAGTATCCACGCATGCGCAGTTAGGCGCTTGAGGCGGCCCTTAGGGGAATAGATCCGCTGGGGACAACCCCCAGCAGCCCAGGGGCTGTAGTCAGGTGGCACACAGCAGTCAATAGGGCACCAGGATTCCCCAGTCAGGGAATAGATACATTTGCGCTGAAGAGACCACGCCAATCGGAGCTGGGACATCAGAGGGTAAGTATGTGTGTGTGTGTGCAGGGTTTCTGTAGGCCCCTGCACTAGGCCAGAGACCCCCTGTTAGGCCCCGACTCCCCTAAGCTTGTGGTTGCTGCAGGGACAGGCCCATTAGATAGGGACACTGCCCCTGTAGTGCCAAGTGTGAGGGACACAGCGACGAACTGGCAATCCGGTGGTCTGGAACCAGATCACCCCACAGATAACACTCTCTTCATGGTGGAACCCTGCAGCTGGACACCACCCAACGTGGAGGCGAACTCATCGCTGACAGCGATGGCGTGGGAATGGACGGCCCCTTTGTCTTCAGTTGGTGCTACCGGGTGTTGGAACACCCAGCAGGTATCTCACCTACACGTGCACCAACTTTAACACGGGTTGTGGGCAGCGCTGTCACACATACATTGGGTGGGCTGGCTTCTGTGGACACTGGGAGGTTGAATGCCCAGAGGACCTCAGTTTTTGTTATGTTGCTGTTATCACCTGTTCAGTAAATCTGTTATACCATACCACTGTGTATTTCTTACATTGTGTCCTGTGACGGGGTTATTCAAAATAGTTAGTATACCGCACAGGTGGAGGTGCTGTCACCAGACGGATCAGGTACACCCCAGGCTCCCAGCAGCAGCGGTTCATGCCTCCTGTGAGCCACAGGTAAAGCACCACACACACGCACTAGTCGTCTCATGTCCCATAGAGTGGTGAAAACAGTGATATATATAGATAGATATACATACCATACCGTTTGAAGCACGAGATCAGGAGTAAGTTTGATCACAAGTTTTTCTATTGAAAAAGACACATAAACCGACGTTTCGGTCCCCCAGTGGGACCTTTCTCAAGGTGGTGGAATATATATATTCAAAAAATAAATAGATGATACCGTTCTGTGGCTAACGAAATGCTTTTATTTGTGCGAGCTTTCGAGATACACTGATCCCTTCTTCCGGCTACATCGCCGGAAGATCAGTGTATCTCGAAAGCTTGCACAAATAAAAGCATTTCGTTAGCCACAGAACTGTGTATATATATATATATATATATATATATATATATATATATATATATATATATATATATATATATATATATATATATATATATATATATATAGTGTGATAGGTGCTGGAAAGAGTTAATCATCCCTGGAGTTGTCAAGAACACCTGAAATCTAATTAATCAGCCTGGGCTGAACTCCTGAAAAAACAAGGAAGCAGCAAGGCACAGAGAGACAGTTTTTCCCTAGAGAAGGGGGGAGTCAGAGGAGCTCCCCAGCTACCAGGAGCTGGTTAAAGAAGCTTGCAGAGAGTGAGAGACACTGCTGAGAGAGCCATGCTGAAGCAATGACGTCTGGTTGCAGAGGACCTTAAAAGACTAAAGATAAGGCAAGCGCTTTGTTATTATCTACAGAGACATTGTATGGAATGTACATGTTTTGCGGCTGACAACCGGCTTAGCTGGTGGCCCTGATAGTAAGGGCCTGAGGAGTCAGATAGTTCCCTGAATAGGGATAGGATTTTATTTGGTTTTCTTAAAGGGATGGTGGGCCTATTCGTATTATTTATCCCTGTAAATAAACCCCAAGTATAGAGAAATACAGCGTTTCCTGCCTCATTTGGGATAAAAGAGACTGCAATGTGGTGTCGGCATCAATATACATACACACTAATATTATTGTTTTTTCCTTTATAGCAACTAGGGGTTTAGGCCCAAAGCGCGCCAACCCTGCCTCCTGCTAAATATTTACAGGTTTGACTTTCTTCCCCACCCCTCTCTCCCCACTTAGTCTATCATTGAATACCTTATATCATCAATTCCTTCCGCCTCGCTATACTAGAGCATTATTCTTAGGCCGCGTCCATGCTTAGAGCGACCTCGCGATCAAACACATTAAATCTATGCGAACGTCCATAGAGCAAACACGTGTATGTGAGCGACGGCACCGCTGTTTTTTCGCGATACATTTTTAATTTTGTCGTGTGACTGCCGGGTCACGTGAACCGTTCACAGGCCACAGATCGCTTAGACAACAGGTGCGCTTGACATCACGCGCGTGTCCTAGCATGGACGCGGACTTACTCTGTCTGCTTTCAGTGTAAACTTTATAGCTATCTGCCACCAGGCTATGTGCATTATGTTACCGATGAGCTATATCTCACGGAGGTATGGACAAAACTTTTCTTTAATATATAGAGATATAGCAATAACTAGTTAATCTGATTTAACAGTGCCTCTGGTTAAGTACTTGATATGCATAGCCGTCGAGCACGACTGCAGACTGGAAACAACAAGTTACAGTATTTATCCTTGTATAAAAAAGGTCTGCCTTTATTTTTATTTTATTTATAAAAAAAATGTTTTACCAGGAAGTAATACATTGAGAGTTACCTCTCATTTTCAAGTATGTCCTGGGCAGAGTTATAAAAAATACATGGTTACATTAAAAGAACAGGGGTTAATACAGTCAATTCCCAGGCATTTTATGGACAAAAAAGTTGGAAAATTGGGTACAAGTGATACCTTTGTTTAAAGCGTGGCAGAGGATTTAATCTGTTTTTTTTTTTTTTTTAAAACAACTGTTTAAGAAGGCTACATTGAAATATATTAAATAACCAGTCCATCCTCTGCCATCTCTTTGTTCCACATTAAGGCAGAGATCTATAAATAACATTCTAATCTTTATGTAAGACCTTTACTGATATTCTTTCAACATTTCCATGTCAAATATAAGGAAAAAACACTGACTCTTTGTTCCAAAATATTCATATTTTCAATTAAAGTTGACAGGAGTACAAGAGTCACATGTGATCAGAGAGGGCAGGCCCTGTAATGCATACAGTCCGTATGATAATGGAGTGCTTTGTCTTTTCCTTTAACTTACTAAATGTTCCAGAGATGACTTCAACGCATTGTCATCTGACATTGAGGAGGTTAAGATATATTTTCACTGACAATTCTAGTTATTATGACGTGGCTGCGTATGATGTGTAATTTGCCACAATCCCTGCTACTGAATATCCCTTTTATAGAACAACTATGTGCTAAGCATTAGTGTACATTATATAATAAAACACACTGAGCTGGCACCACCTCAGCCTTCGGTCAACTGTGTCATTCACTTTTATGAATGAATCAGTGTTGTGAAATCTGACATTGAAACGCGGTAATTCAGTACATCTGGGGCGAGAATAAACTAGACCATACTGGATTGTTAAGTGGAAGGCCTCTGATGCCAAAGTACCACTTAGATCTCAAAAACATGCTTTTATGTAGAAGGCATTTAGCTTAATAAAGCAGCTATAATTGTGAAAATCTAAGAAAATCTCTTTGTTTCCAGAGACGTAGATGGCAATGAATGGCTATCGTTCAACCCAATATATATGCCTCTTATGCTAGCGCAATTAACATCAATACTATGGAAGTGGCTAAAATATGGAAAAAAGTACTTTTTGGTTACAGTACCATCTGGTGGTCCTAAAGAGTGACATGGCACTTCTCAAACTTATCATCAGAAACTCATTAGTGTTACACAAAGTCTCCTTTCAATTGCTCTCTGCCTCTTTATACATTATATGCACAGTCTGCTCTGAAAGGCATTGACACACCTCCCAACAAAAAGGAGTTCAAGGATCCAACTGAGGGTTCTAGGTTTGGACCCCAGTATATAAAAAAAAAACCTGTGAATGAGTGAAAGTGTTAATTACAGACACACACACAAATATATACATATACACACACATTATATATATATATATATATATACACACACACGATTATAGAAGCACCTATTTGCATTTATACAAATACACACACAAATTGTATACTCTATGTCCTATACCAGTCTGGGCCTGGTTATTCCCCCATTGTTTACCAGAATATATTTTGACACATGTATACACATTGTATAGAGGTATATACACACAATAATACATTATAATTGAGGTTGGGGTGGGGAGGGGCGGGGAGAGGTAGCGTGTACAGAACATGCTTGTTAATGGACACACTATAACTTCCGAGTCAGCATCAGTCTATGACAAAACCTAATAATTGTCATTTCCCCAGAGGAGAGGCCTGACCCGTGTCACTGCACAAAGAGGAGCTTAACCCGCGTGATATCTGCACACACAGAGCCGTATAACCCGCGTGATATCTGCACACAGACACTATAACGCCCAGACTTCTAGCAGGGGGCGGGGCACATACAGACCATGTACAAAACATAGCTGTGTGGGTACAGACCCCGCGTGATATCTGCACACAGACACTATAACCCGTGTGATATCAGCACACAGACACTATAACGTCCGGACTTCTCCCAGCAGGAGGCAGGGCACATAGAAACATGTATACATAGCTGTGTGGGTACAGACCCCGTGTGATATCTGCACACAGACACAATAACGCCCGGACTTCTCCCAGCAGCAGGCGGGGCACATACAGAACATGTATACAAGGATGTGTGTGTACAGACCCCGTGTCAGACCGGTGCTGCTGGCTTCCTCCTCTGCTCCTTCCTGCTGTCTGCGCTCTGTGTACCTCTCGTGCCAGGAAGAGCCGGCGCTTCCGTGCTGGGCGGTCCCGCTCTGACGCGGCGGCGCTGCCATGGAAACAACTGAGTGACACCGGCCTAGGCCCAGACAATCCGGACTGGGGGGGGGGCGGGAGGAGACGTAGAAGGGCGCGGGTCTGAGTCAACCCAATAAACACACACCGAACTTATACACAGTATCTTTATTACAACAGCCATGGTGTTTGTGGTGCTTTGATGGACCCCTCTCTCCGCGTCGCCAGGGAGAGGGCGGGGACTGGGAAGGGTTGGACTTTCCGGGGATTTGGTGGCTGCTGCGCCACATTTGCCACACACAAGATGGCGGCCAGGAGTGGGAAGGACGTGGAACGTCACCGGACGTCACGAGGGCAGGTTGCACGCGCTCGGATCCACGTCGGTTTCCGGATTCAGGTGGTTGTTGGATGCAGTTTGGTGTTCAGGTTCATTTAGGTCAGTGATGGACACGATGCCTCTTCTACGAACCTGTGTAACATTTCATATGATCATTTCCAATGTTGCTGTTTCTTTTGTTTCTTAATTCAAATGAGATTAGTAGCCGTATTGGGCCGAAACTGCAAGGGGAAAAGACAAGTCTTTACAGTGTATATACAAGCTCTGCCCCGTCACAGGGCTCTACTACAACTAGGTGATGTGTTTGATGGTCCTGAAGAGCCATGTGAGGTTATGAGCCTGTAGGCCAAATGTGGTTCATGAGGATCCAGTAGACCTTGAGATGACCTGGTTTGGACATGCGGGGAGAAGAAGCACAGCTGCGATCTGTTCTCCTCTGTACATATTCTCCCAGTCCTGCATCACAGGGGGGACTGTCTGCGCTCAGCGGTCCCTACGCTCACTAGTGAACACCAAAACCGTGCAATCCACAGCCCTTTTCAAAGCTGTGTGTTTTTTTTATTTTTTTAATCTGCTTCGTTCAGGAGATATAAGGCCAGGTCCCCAGTGACTGCGGCACGCGCCCACCACACACCACAGCCCTCTATGGGGCAGGCCCCAGTGGGCGCGTGATGATGCGTCCGCTGGCAGGGAAGACGAATTTTGTCTTTCCGCGACGCGATCACGTCGTGTGCGGGCAGCCAATGGCAGGGCAGATTGTGTGGACCAATAAGAGTGCTGTGCTTTGTGCTGCGCTGATATCATGGCCGTGCTCCCCCCTAGACCGCACAATGCGGCTTTCACCTGTGCACGCGTCGCCAGGCAACGCTGGGGCCGTAGCCTTAGCGGTTGAAATATTTGGTGTGGTGTCGGGGAGGCTAAAATAAAGCACTCCCCACAGCCCAGTGGAGTCAAAATGTTGCCATGGTAACAGAAGCTAGAGATTAAGAAAAACATGTTTCTGAGCACTAGACAAACAACAAAGTGCAGAACATTCTCAGGGTGCAGGATGCTAACATGGGGTTAAACTCATTTAGGCTTCTGAGGGGATTGCTACTTTAAAACCAGTTGCAACAACTAGAAAAAGTGGTAGACCAATAACCCAGACTGGGCCAGTGGACCAGTAGAAGGTCCCCTACAGAACAGCACTCATCACTATTTGAGTAACAGTAAACGCTTAATAGCAATTATAGGCGCAATTAGAGCTTAAGAACGATCAGTTTGATATGATAGTATTAAAAGCACTTTTAATAAGTACAACATTAAAACGTTGGGAAGAAGGCTCAGTGAGTAACGACACTGACTGGGACTGAGTTTGAAGCAGGGGAGCCTGGTTCAATTCCTGGTGTCGGCTCCTTGTGACCTTGGGCAAGTCACTTTATCTCCCTGTGCCCCGGGCACCAAAAACATAGATTGTAAGCTCCACGGGGCAGGGACTTGTGCCTGCAAAATGTCTCTGTAAAGCGCTATGTAAAACTAGCAGCGCTATACAAGAACATGCTATTTTTTATTATTAAAAATCTCCCTAATGGGAACCCAGGCTTCAACCAATGGAAGCATAAGCTTCAGACAGGAGATTATATATACCGTGGGGAAAAAGGGGGGGAGGGATAAGGAAAGGTAAATGAACCTCTGCTCTGCTAGAAGGTAAGTAGTAAATAATGTGGATAAGGTGCTTGACTGAGAATTGTATTGACAATAAACCAAAAGAAAAAAAGAACTCGGTTAAATGTAGCACTCAATTATCGCTAGTGAAAGATGTCCGTATTAAAAATATCTTTATTGGAATTAACTAATTAGTAACATGATGTTTTCTGCTCTTGTCTTCCTAATCCATGTCCTTATTTGCATCTAATTCCGTGGTTTTCAACCTTTTTTTTGGTTAAGGAACTCAATTATATTATGAAATACTGCAGAACCCCAACCCTCTCTAATACTGCGTCTGAGATAAAATGCATTGAAAGGAACCCCAAACCTCTCTAATAGCGTGTCTCAGATCAGATGCATTTTAAGGATCCCCCAACCCTCTCTAATAGCGTGTCTGAGATCATATGCATTGTAAGGTACCCCAACCCTCTCTAGTAACGTGTCTCAGATCAGATGCATTGTAAGGAATCCCGACCCTCTCTAATAACGCGTCTGAGATCAGATGCGTTGTAAATTCTCCTGTATTTTGGTACAATTTTCAAATAACCTGAAAATTGCAGACAATCTTTTTGGAATCCCCGTTGAACCCCAGTTGAAAAACACTGGTCTAATTGTAACTCAGAGTATGATTGTCTTGTCATTTGAGGTTGAAAGACAACCAAGTCTGTTATACATGAGAACAGGTAGAAATACATTTTTCAATTAAGGATCGCTATTTGACAAGCTTTGCTATGTGTGTTTTAAAAAAAAAAAAATATTTAGCAATGGTTTTATGTAACAAAGTAATATCTTCAGAAATTTAAAAAAAAATGACACTGTAGACATGTGCTCGTTTTTTTTTGCTTTTTAACACAGGACAATGAGATGGACACAATGAGACGGACTGAGCCTCCCACAAATACCCAGAACTTGAACGTTTCATCAAGGACACAAGAGGCGCACACTGTACCTCTGCTAGCCAAGGACCTTTCTTTTGGTAAGTTGGGATTCTGTTATTGGTAGATTTAAAGCTCCTCTTTGTGTGCTGTCAAACTAGCAATCCGTATTGCTCCAACTGCACACATATTTTTTCTATTCATTTGAACTGTACAAATGCAACCATCTTCCACTGGAGAGACTCCCCAATGCAGAAACTATTGCTCTGCACAATTGGTCCATAAAATTTATCGGAAAAAATGTCCAATCAGCAAGGAAAGGTACAGTATTTAGAGTTGGATGTAGGTTACCTCTGCGAAACACAGAGCAATCCAGGTAAGGAATGCTTTACCTTCAAATATGCGTCACGCCTGATTTAATAAAATGAGCATTTTAATATGCTAGCTTGTATGAAGGGTAGTTAAAATATGCATGTGGTTTCATTTTTTATGATCATAAATGTATTAAGTAAATCTTGGTAAATAAATATGTTATGTAGTGCTGGTGTCGTACATCTCCTATCCTGTGGAGCTTGAGACAGCGAGAAACTGAATTGATCACAAGTGGCTTGGCCGGTTTAACCATCTCAAAATCAATGATAGTTAACACTAGATGCCTCTCAATGTTATTTAATGGTAAAGTAACGACATTACTAATTGCAATAATAGCACCAGCGTGAAAGAGATAACATAATGATGCACATATTGTAATAAGCTGTGTTCTCCACTGCTGCCGAGCGCGATGCGTGGTGGGGAAGCACGGGCTCTTGGCGTATTCTCTGGTATCATTGGGACACATTGCCATGGTCTCATGGGGCAGACCAGTGATGTGGTGTCTCTGACATTACCGGGCGGTTATGTCGGGGGCTAGTTCTCTTTCCTAGGACGTGGGTTTTCTGTCTCGGAAGAGTGGCACCCAGAAAAAATATATATTCTTAGCAAACCAAATAAGAGCGACTGGTAAGCTGGAGTAATGATTGGGAAACCCTGGTTTTAAATGCTGTGAAATATGCACTGCTGGTTTGTGGGGAAGATAAAATATACTATGAGGAAAGGGGTCGGCTAAAAGTGCAGGTGCCTGTTTAGCGGTGCCCACTGCCTACAAAAGCTCACAGAGAACATACAAAGATATATGTATTGTGCTTTGTAATAGGATGCAAGTCACTTGTGTCTTCAATCCGCACAAAACAGGATGGAAAACATGCATACAATGTTCACCTCATACTTAGTCCTGAAAAGGACCATCTTACTTCTCCCAGCTATGTAATGTTTCTTCTGTTTAATAAATGTAACCAATTCAACATTATCAGAGCCTTCCAATACTTTCAGCTTTATTCTACCATGCTGCTTTCTTACTAAACACAGCAAATGGAACTACAAGTGTGACACAGGACTTTACCTTCGTTTCTTCTGTGATAGAGAAATTTGCAATGACGGCATCCAAAGCAACATGGAAGACTTTTTCAAAAACTCTGTCATTGACTCTCTTAGATTGCCTAAAATACAATCAGTGAGCAGGGCTAGTTGGTATTGAACACCTTCACTTTCAAGAGAAGTAATAATTCCTCTGGACACAAAATGCTGATTGAGAAGATAACAGTTGAATGTATTTATCTAAACCAACAATCTCGCTTCAGAAAGTCACTTTAGCAATGATCAGATTGAGGCCCACTAATGTAAAATATTGTTTTTGTATTTCAGATGAAGCACACAAATTCTGGAAAGATCGACACGCAGATGGAAAACTTGACGCGATATTTGAGCAACTACAGAACAAGCTGCTGCTACTACAGCAAAAAATCAAAGATGGGTCAGCAACAAACCAAGGTTAGGGCAGAGCGCATTTACAGATGTAGCCACCTTAACTGTTCCCTTTTGTGAGTTATGCTCGGGGATGCTGCAGGAGCTGCAGCAATTTTACAATAAAATCCAAAGGAGACTGATATTCTGAGACCTGCGCGGTTATGTTAAAATACTGTCTGCGAGGTGGTCTGCACAAACAAACAGATTAAACCTGCATTATCTTCCCCCCTTCCCCAAAAAAGCTTTTATAAAGTTATTTTCTGATTTGTCAATCATAAGTATAAAGGGGCGATTAGTATTATTAGCAATATGGTTCAAGTGAGAGCTAATGGCAACTTCAGTGGATGCAAAACATATAGACCATTATTCTATAAAGTGCGATCGCGCCTGTCAGGTTCCTGTTTTTGAGTCGGCAGTGTAGGTTAATGCTGTAAAAGTGCACTGGTTTGGTGATGCCTCCCCTGAATATTAACATGCTGCAGAATGAAATCCATCCGTACGCGCACCCAACTATCAAAGACTTCTTAAATTGGAGAACAGAAACGCAAAGCAGTATTTGGGGCTTTCACTAGTAATTACAGCCTATGACTCCTTTACTTTATGGTTACGAGATCTCCAAAAGATATAGAGAAAAGACCCCACTTTACTGCACTCTAATACTTAGCAATAGTAATCTTACATATTTTCCAAAGGCTAGCAACAAATGATCCCTCTCAGATTGGGGTAAACGACGAAAAAATAACAAATTTTTATTAGATCAGAAAAATATCACACTAAATGGTTAAAATAGATACTAAAAATGTTAAAAATCCCCTTATGGGAGCGAGGGGTTAGTCAATATCTGTCAATTATACTACTTACAATTAGTAGTCAGAGACTCTAAATTCCCTCCTGTGTGCTCAAAGGTTAATGGTGTCCGTGTAGCTGGTTAGTGTATAACCATATTGCTGTGTGGGTTAATTTAACTCATATGAACACAGCACGCTTGCCTGCTTGCACCGAAACAACCATTGAGAGCAACTCCAGGGTTTGCAACTAATACATAAATACTGCACATATATAGTATCCAAGTTGATACTATGTATAGATATTTCTCTAGGGAAAAATGGTAAGTATGAAGCAAATATTGATGCCAAAAGCCTGTCCCATAGAGCAGCGGTGCGCAAACTGGGGGGTGCGCCACCCTGGGGGGGCGCAAGATTGTTTAGGGGGGGCGCAGGAAGCAGCGGCGATTTTGCCAGGAGCAGAGGGAAAAAAGCCGTCTGCAGCTGCAATTTTTCTTTTGGCCATTAGGTGGCGCTGTGCTCCGCTGTGCTACAGAACACAGCAGCATCTCGTTGCTTCCTGCATCAGCGTGTGACATGGGGAGAGGGGGTGAGTGAGACTGGCACATGGGGGTGAGTGAGACTGGCACATGGGGGAGTGAGACTGGCACATGGGGGAGTGAGACTGGGACATGGGGGAGTGAGACTGGGACATGGGGGAGTGAGACTGGGACATGGGGGTGAGTGAGACTGGCACATGGGGGAGTGAGACTGGCACATGGGGGAGTGAGACTGGCACATGGGGGAGTGAGACTGGGACATGGGGGAGTGAGACTGGCACATGGGGGAGTGAGACTGGGACATGGGGGAGTGAGACTGGGACATGGTGGAGTGAGACTGGCACATGGGGGAGTGAGACTGGGACATGGGGGAGTGAGACTGGGACATGGGGGAGTGAGACTGGGACATGGGGGAGTGAGACTGGGACATGGGGGAGTGAGACTGGGACATGGGGGGGAGTGAGACTGGGACATGGGGGGGAGTGAGACTGGGACATGGGGGGGAGTGAGACTGGGACATGGGGGGGAGTGAGACTGGGACATGGGGGGGAGTGAGACTGGGACATGGGGGGGAGTGAGACTGGGACATGGGGGGGAGTGAGACTGGGACATGGGGGAGTGAGACTGGGACATGGGGGAGTGAGACTGGCACATGGGGGAGTGAGACTGGGACATGGGGGGGAGTGAGACTGGGACATGGTGGGGAGTGAGACTGGGACATGGGGGGGAGTGAGACTGGCACATGGGGGGGAGTGAGACTGGCACATGGGGGGAGTGAGACTGGGACATGGGGGGGGAGTGAGACTGGGACATGGGGGGGTGAGACTGGGACATGGGGGGGAGTGAGACTGGGACATGGGGGGGAGTGAGACTGGGACATGGGGGGGAGTGAGACTGGGACATGGGGGGGAGTGAGACTGGGACATGGGGGGGAGTGAGACTGGGCCATGGGGGGGAGTGAGACTGGGACATGGGGGGAGTGAGACTGGGACATGGGGGGGAGTGAGACTGGGACATGGGGGGGAGTGAGACTGGGACATGGGGGGGAGTGAGACTGGCACATGGGGGGGAGTGAGACTGGGACATGGGGGAGTGAGACTGGGACATGGGGGGGAGTGAGACTGGGACATGGGGGGGAGTGAGACTGGGACATGGGGGGTGAGACTGGGACATGGGGGAGTGAGTGTGAGACTGAGGCATGGGGAGGGTGTGAGTGACATGAGGGGGGTGAGAGTGTGACATGGGGAGGGGGGGCACTGGCAGGAGGGAGAGAGACACACAATAGCTGGAGGGAGAGTGTGAGAGAGACACCGGGTGGAGGGAGAAACAATAGCTGGTTGGAGAGTGCAAGAGAGACACTGGGGGAAGGGAGAGGCAATGGCTGGAAGGAGAGTGAGAGACAATGGAGGGAGGGGGACACTAGGGAGAGGGAGAAAGAGAGAGAGAGACACACAGGGGGAGGGAAAGAGAGTGGGGGGAGACACTGAGGGGAGGGATAGAGAGGGACTGGAGGGGGAATGAGAAATACAGGGAGTTGGAGAGACTGGAAGAGGAGTGTGAGACTGGAAGAGGGGAGAGAGTGAGAGACAATGGGGGGAGGGAGAAAGAGACACACACTGGGGGGAGGGAAAGAGAGTGGGGGGGAGGGGGAGACACTGAGGGGAGGAATAGAGAGGGACTGGAGGGGGAGTGAGAAATACAGGGAGAGACTGGAAGAGGTTAGAGAGGTCCTGAGGTGTTCTAATGTGTGCAACATCCTGCAACATATCGATACACATTTAAGTCATCACTGAGGCTAGACCCTTATACCCAAGTTGATATTAATAGCATTTAAGAGACTATAGATATTGCTACAGTTGTAGTGAAAACATCATCTTATATGTCAACATTATGCTGCAATTGTTGTCCCTAACACATAAGGGGTATGCAGTCCATAAAGTATTCCCGTATACAGACAGGGCGTAACTTGTGTCCGACTTAAGTGGTTGCCCAATGTTAATACAAGGTATTACCACATATACCCACAAGCAAGGATTAAAAAGTCCCCCGACTACACGCTAGATTTAGCAATATCTATAGTCTCTTAAATGCTATTAATATCAACTTGGGTATAAGGGTCTAGCCTCAGTGATGACTTAAATGTGTATCGATATGTTGCAGGATGTTGCAAACTCAAAGAATAAGGGTTACGGAGAACCCAAAACACCGCAGGACAAACATATATATACAAGCCGTGCTTACTGTTGCACGCGGTTGCCTGTGTCCGTGTCGGCTGCCTCTGCCGTTTGTGCCTCTGCTCCACTGTGACGTCACTCCTGTGGGTCGGACACACATGCAGGATATTGACTGAACTGCAGCTTTAAGTCAGACACAAGTTACGCCCTGTCTGTATACGGGAATACTTTATGGACTGCATACCCCTTATGTGTTAGGGACAACAATTGCAGCATAATGTTGACATATAAGATGATGTTTTCACTACAACTGCAAAGTCTGCCGTGATGCAGATAAATTGCTAACTTGCATGGATGTCTGACCTGTTGATATAGATCTCTTTGTATCGATAGTAGATTCTACTCTGGTTCTCTATGGGACAGGCTTTTGGCATCAATATTTGCTTCATACTTACTATGTATAGATATTTCTGTAGGGAAAAATGGTATCAACTTGGATACTATATATGTGCAGTATTTATGTATTAGTTGCAAACCCTGGAGTTGCTCTCAATGGTTGTTTCGGCAAGCGTGCTGTGTTCATACGAGTTAAATTAACCCACACAGCCCATACACTAACCAGCTACATGGACACCATTAACCTTTGAGCACACAGGAGGGAATTTAGAGTCTCTGACTACTAATTGTAAGTAGTATAATTGACGGATATTGACTCTAACCCCTCGCTCCCATAAGGGGATTTTTAACATTTTTAGTATCTATTTTAACCATTTAGTGTGATATTTTTCTGATCTAATAAAAATTTGTTATTTTTTCGTCGTTTACCCCAATCTGAGAGGGATCATTTGTTGCTAGCCTTTGGAAAATATGTAAGACTACTATTGCTAAGTATTAGAGTGCAGTAAAGTGGGGTCTTTTCTCTATATCTTTTGGAGATCTCGTAACCATATATGCTTAACCTCTATGCACCTATGGTACTTATCTTTGGACTTTATCAATTGGGTGAGCGGTTAAATTTCTCCTTTTAGCGACTCCTTTACTTTACACAGCAATAACAAAGCTGTAAGAATAGACGTTCCTGTTGAGTATTGAGGCCTGCAGGGCAAATGCAGCATGCCATTTACATGTTATTCTTGTGGGAATTCTTGACAAGGTTGCAACCAAAGAGATTTTTGTTTGATATATATTTTTTTAAACTGGTACAACATATTTATAACACCATGTCGGAAGAACATTTAGTACCAATACCAGAAATGCTAAATAAAGTGGGAACAGGGGAGGCAGATGGCAGGTAAGACACCATGACTGCAGTTATACCTAGTTTTTATCATAGTTACACACCAATATTTGTCTTTAAGACTAACCAAACCCCAATCAGTCATATTTTGCTCACTATGTCTTTTTGAGGAGAGTGCCACCAATCGCCCATTTTCAGTCCGTCTCTTCAAAAGACGGTTCCTACAAGGTTTTTTTTTTACTTATGTGAAGACACCCATTTAGTTATGATAGGAGGGATTCCCTAATTCTACGAAACCTTTTCATAGTCTCAATCAGCATTACACGGGATATTTGTTCCTTGACCTTTTTGAAAGTAAGGCGAGTTGACCTGCCTTCAACATCTGGTAACCAACTACCTGGTGGCATTAAGGATATGCTCAATCCATTTTACCTCCCTTTTATTTATACCTTCTACTAGTTTGTTTAGAACTAAGGACCAGAGGTCACTTGTCACTTTAACCCCAGTTGAGTCAAAGAGCAAATTAAGTATTTTCTCCCACAGCGGTTGAATTTTAGGGCAATCAAGTCAGATATGAGATAAAGAAACTCTCCACATTCCGTCCAACATAGAGGGGACATATTTGGGTCAATGACATTTTGTTTACTAGATTTTAATGTCTATTTCCAATAAAGCGGTTTACATATTTTTGTATTTCTCTATTTTCATAGAATATATTAGAGCCATGGTTTTGGTGAATGCAGCCGATTTGAAGGATAGTGAAGCTGTCCACTGTGGTATGTGCATGGGTTTTCCATTTAAATTGTCAAATGTTTGCTTTTTTTTTTTCTTTCAAGTACAGAGTTTCAACATCTCTTCCATGTTAAATTTGGTGAGCCTACTTTTAGTAATCCCTTGGTGCAAACGGACAGTTTGTAGTGTATTTCTGGGGGAAAAGGGCTAGTGTTTTTAACCTTGGAAGCAATTAATAATTTTTAAAAAATTACTCCATGTGATGCCAGCAGTACCATATTATATATGGCCACACAGTATGTCCATTTGCTATTTTAAATGCAATTGAGAAATAGGAATGCCTGAGATTCCTGTATTCAGGACTGAAACTACTTCTATTTGAGAGCGAGAGATATTCCTTGAACTAAAGGAGAGTTGCAGCTAGTCAGACTAGATGGCTCAAGAACTAGAAATGGATAGAATTGACAAGCGCAAACTCTCACAAGAAGGAATTTTAGTGAATAAACGTACAGCAATTAGAAACTATAAAAATAAGCAGGTATGTAAACCCTCAGTTGCTGTCAGGTTACCAGACCCTCACTGGCATCACCAGAGTAGTGTGGACCTCGTGGAGGAATTTACCGGGCTGACGGTGGACAAACAGGTAAGTAGGTGCCCGCAGTCACTGCAGCATTAGAAGAATATCCATTCCGGTAGTGAAAGCACCCGGCTACCGATCTCCGGCATGCACGTAGTCATGGCGTCACGATAATGGAGAGAACATCTGTTCCGGTAGGGAAGGCACCCGGTCCATGGCACACACCCCACGCCTCACTCAGCTGCGCAGGTGTCACTGGAATCACCTCCGTTTGTGCGGCAGCTGTAGCAGAATTGCTCATGGGTGACGTCACTGCCCCGAGGTACACGGAGACAAAACAGTCTCAAATAGCAAAATATTTATTTTGAAAATGTTTTACCGGGAAATAATACATTGAGTTACCTCTCGTTTTTAAGTATGTCCTGGGCACAGTGTTATACTGACAAATACATGGTTATAAATACATAATTACAATGAGTTTAAAGTGTTATACAGTACATTATATAGAAGACATTGTATGCACAGTTAAAGATAATATATATTATAGGCGTATATAACAGTTACAGACAAGATTTAAATGTGAGACCGCTTTTAGTTTTGAAAGAACTTAGACTGGTGGCGGAAGTGAGTCTCCGGTAGACTGTTCCCGTTTTGGGGTGCACGGTAAGAGAAGGTGGAGCGGACGGATACTTTGTTGAACCTCGGGACCATGAAAAGTCTTTTGGAGTCAGATCTCAGATAAGTGCTGCATGTGGTAGGGGTGAAGAGCTTGTTCAGATAGGCGGGTAGCTTGTCCAGAAAGTATTTGAAGGCAAGAAAGGAAAGATGAACTTTGCGCCTAGGTTCAAGTGATGACCAATCTAGTTCTTTGAGCATTTCACAGTGATGTGTTGTAATTGCATTGGAGGACAAAGTGGCATTATTGAGTTGTAGAGGGTATCAAGTTTGCCAAGGTGAATTTGTGGTGCCGAACCATATACTATGTCTCCACAGTCTATAATTGGCATCTACTGTGCAATGCGCTTTCTGACCAGCAGACTTTGTTCCTATATAGTACACCTAGTTTGGCATAGGTTTTGGATGTCCGGGTATCAATGTGTAACCCAAATGTTAAATGGGAGTTAAACCATATGCCCAAATATTTGAAACTAGTAACGAGCTAGGATAGTATTAGAGTTGGTTCTGATCTGTAGCTCCTTCATTGGAAGCTTTAGAAATTCAGCCTTGGTCCCTGTAACTGGGACTTATCACTGTTGAGAAAAACGGTCTCTAAATTCAGCTGTGTGCTTGTTAATTGCCCAGGCAATCAACCAGACTCCACCTGGCTTATTAGGACTGTTAGAAAATGCCTGATCTAAGAAACAGTAAGGAGATTTCCTTAGCCCACAACTGGACAGACCAGAGAAAAAGATGTCTTGATGCACACAGGACTGTATGCTGACAGCAAGACAAGGGGACAAGACCTGTATACCTGGACACAGACATTTCCATAGCACACAAGGGTGCGGACCCAGGAGAGCAGAGATGCCTTACCCTACGTGTGTGTGTGTGTTTTGGATGGTAATTGGCTTAGCTACCCACCCAGATAGAGAGGGCTGGAGTAAAGGTGTAGATATTTTCCAGAGTAGAGTAGGCCTTTATTTTGTTTATTTTGAATGTTTTGCTGTGTTAAAGGAATAGGCGCAATAAAGCCTTATTTTAGTTTCACCTTAAAAATGGTCTCCATTGCATACCTCTCCACATATTTCCTACTGTCCGAAATACCATTGTTAGTCTCGTCAGTGTTTAGAAACAGTTTGTTTTGGGAAATCCAATTTTTGAGTCTCAAAGCCAGATTGAAGTGCGTGTCCAAGGTCTGGACTGTGTGTGCATATAAGATTGTCATCCGCATACATGTGTATTGAGGCTCCATTACAAGCTGTAGGAAGAACAAAAATGAACACTGAGAAGTGTAGGGGCCCCAGAACCGAGCCTTGCGGGACACCGCAGGTGATATCCAAGGGGTTGGAGTTAGAGCCTGAGATGGACACATTTTGGGATCTACCTGATGGGTAGGAATGAAACCAGTTTAAAGCATGCTTCCCTATTCCAGAGCACTGGAGTTTGTTTAGCAAGATAACATGATCAACAGTATCAAAAGCCTTTGCAAAATCTAGGAATATTGCACCAGTGAGTTGTTCCATTCCACACTGGATTTCATTGCAAAATTTTAACAGGGTAGTTACCGTGGAGTGTTTGGGGCGAAAGCCAGATTGGAATTGGCTAGGGAAATTTGTATTGGTATAGTAATCGCTTAATTGGGAGTGAACACCTTTTTCCATGACTTTGGATAGTATTGGGATAAGAAAGAGTGGCCTGTAGTTTGAGACAGTGTTTTTATCCCCACTTTTGAAAATTGGGACAACTCTGGCAGTTTTTTAGGTCTTAGGGATATGGCCTGAAGACAAGATAGAGTTGATTAGGGAAGCAAGCGGTTTGGCAATGGCTGGGGCACCAAGTTGTAGGAACTTAGATTGCAGTAAGTCAGGTCCACAGTGGCTGCATAGTTTTTTTAATTTGAATAGCGCTTGTGTAATCTCTTCGGATACTGGGACAAATTGAAAACTATGGGCAGTGTTTGGAGAGGGTGGGGCTATAGAGGTACTCCAGGAATGAGGTTCATGTATGTAGTTCGGGTTGCGTTTCACTAATTAGCACACCCCACAAAGTATTCATTGAATGCATTTGCAATGTCAGTGGGATTTGCCAGGGTCATATCCTCCTTAATGATATTAAATGGTTGTTGGTGGCTAGAAGGCTGGAATATATTGTTGCTAACCTTACAGAAGATTCAGGGAAAGGGCTGATCACAGCCAGGGATAGGGCTGGAGGCAGGTATCCAATAAAAAAAAGTTTATTAATTAAACAGCATGACAGCAGACAGATGCAGGGTCCTCTGACGCGTTTCTCGCCCGACAGGCGCTTTATCGGGCGAGAAACACGTCAGAGGACCCTGCATCTGTCTGCTTTCATGCTGTTTAATTAATACTTTTTTTTTATTGGATACCTGCCTCCAGCCCTATCCCTGGCTGTGATCAGCCCTTTCTCCGAATCTTTGCTACACTTACCTGGACTGAAGCACGCCTCATCGGGATCCAGCTGATTCAGTCATCGTGAGTTTATTTATTTATTTTCACGGAACTTCCTCCGGTTGCCAGTGTGCTTCTTACATCCCTCCAGCCGTCCAGAGGCATGTGCTTTCACATAGGGTGAGTGTTGGTCTTCCTTCACTTACCCTTGTCAGCACAGTCAGACCCCTCCATTGGTCTTACCTTATGGGCTATAATAGGAGTGAGATTGCCTTCATTCACACACTTTATTGTGCACCTGGATAGATTTGTGCTTTATGCTATATGGATCCCGGATTTGCCTTATATATTGCTATACCACACAGTGACGTTTTTGTAGCACCAGTCCAGGGGATTGTTCTCTTTTCCCCTAACCTTACAGAAGTTAGCTGGATTTGATCATTCTGATGAAGATTGTCAGAGTAATGGTGTGTTTTTGCGTGCCTTGTTTGCCTTGTGCACATATTCCGCAGGCACCTGTATTTAAGATCCTTAGTAGTGCCAGTTACTTTGTAGCTTTTCCACAAGGCATCCCTAAGATGGTAGAGCGCTATAAGGTCGGTTGTAACCCACTGAAGGTGGGCCCCCGTACTCTTATTCTGCGTAGTGGAGCATGGGTATCAGAGTTTTAAGAACTCAGATTTTAAATAGTAGAGTGCAGAATCGGGGTTGGGAACTAAAAGTCGATTCTGTACCAAGGGCAGCTGGTAAGATCAGCCAGAAACTGTTGTGGGTTAAAGTTCCTAAGTGTTCTAGTGAGGAGAACTATTGGACTTGATTGGGGTGATCTGATTTTCATTGCACAGTACACTATTGCATGGTCACTGAAAATATCAGGTAGGATTCCAGAGGATTGGATTCTGCTGGGACTAGAGGAGAGATTTCAGTCTAGCAAGGATATGAGAAAAGTCATAAGGAAGGCAAAAATGGAAAATAGGAGCAAACATAGCACACAATCTAATCCAACGCGTTTCGTAGCAAGTACTACTTCATCAGGGAATGATTGTAAAGTGAGAATGGGTGCTATTTAAATCACTCTATAGTTAGGGATTGGTCAAGATAACAGGTGTTAGAGTTTTTCTACCTTAATTCACAAGCACTTTATTGGTTTACACAGACTGTCCAATAAGAATGGCAGAATGTAACAGTGCTCGTCTCAAGCCAAGAAACGGACCCGCATTGTTGAGGTAGGAAGGTGAAAGAACCGACCTGAGCCTGGGACAGAGTCCTGATAGAGTAGTGCGTGGTAAGCCGAAGGTCAGGGCTTGAAGAAGAGTTGCGATGTAGGTGTGAATGCAGAGGTCGAGGCAGGCAGAAGGGATGGGTAGTCGAGATACTTACAATGCTCGGGGTGGGCTGAAGACAAGGATAGTCGAGGTACGTGAGCAGGATCTGATAACGTGAAAAACAATAAGCATGAACAAAGCAGGAAACTGCAACTTTGCTCAGCAACTTCCTGCTCACCGTGCTGTCCTTATTTAAAGGAAGTTGCCAGGAGCAAAAATGGAAGATCTAGCCATAGAGGGCGATCAAGAGCAAATTCCCGAACCGGAGAGGATTTTGCCAAACCTCATACACATACAGAGTGGAAATTACAGGAGAGGTGAATTAATACAATGCTACCTCTCAAAAATTGAACATATAACACAGATTTATATAATATTATAAAATCAAAATAAAGAACAATATTAATAGAAAACTAGATAAAACATATATTTAAAAAAATGCCAAAAATATGAATTCCCGATACTTAGGAGGGACAGAAGAGGGAATAGAATAATAAAAAAAAATAGTACAGTACCATAAAATACTCAATACGCGATATCAAAAATGTCTAAATTGACTAAATAGACCATTGAATCCAATAAGGCAGGGGTGCGCAATCTTTTCCCCCTGCGCCCCCTGCCTGCTCTCCACTGCTCTCGCCCCCCCACACACCTGCTCGGCTCCAGCGTCAAATGATGCAGCAGGGTCCTGTGACGTCCCGTTGTCTTGACAACGCAACATCACTGACCCTGCGGTGTAATTTGATGCTGGGTTACCATGACGACGTCTCACTGGAAGCTAAGGTCCGTTAGTTACAGAGACCTTTCGTGGTCCCCCGGCATTTAATTTAAATGCCTTGAGAGCGCGGGACCTCTGTATCTGCCGCGCACCCCTGCAAAGTGTCAGAATAGGGAACGGGAGGATACATAATATCGCCACAACTACATTGATGGAAAATGAAGAGAGGGAGGTGCACCATCAAATTGAATATTTGGATATTGTGTCATAGATTGCCTTGCTAGTTGGACAAAGCAATTGAAAATGATTGTACATGGCCACTATCAATAGAGCGAGAAAATCAAGATCCTCGTGTAACCCCAAAGGTACAATTGTATTTAATTGAAAGATCCAATAGCTCTCCTGTTTAGAAAGTGCCTTGACTCGATCACCTCCCTTCTATCTATTGGAAAGACTTGAATACCTTTTTATATTGAAGAAAGGAGGGGTCCTGGCCATGACATGCCTTGAAATGTCTAGACACCATGGTTATCAAAGCCAATGCGAATATTACGTACATGTCCCAAAATGTACCTGCTTGTTTTCATGTTTTCTAATTGCTATATGTTTGTTTATACTTTTTTTATTCACTAATATTCATTCTTATGAGAGTTTGCGCGTGTCCTTTGTATCCATTTCCAACTAAGGGATACTAAGCAGTGATAAATAAAATAAAAAAGTGCTATGTATAACATACAGTACACATCACGTTGATTTAAAAAAAAAAAATGCTTGCATACATGGCTACCTTACAGGCTTTGTATGTCTTAACACAAAGGAAGGTATTTGCAGTCAGTTTGATAAGAGATCTTGTATGCACCATTCCATACACAGGCTGAAACACTATTAATATTCTAAATGAGAGGTGGGCGGATAGCATACCCACTTGCCTGAGTTGCCATGTTTGATTTATCCACAAGGGGCAAAAAGCATGCAAGAGCCCCGCAGCCTGCCTGGAGTGTGCAATGGGATTCGTCACCTACTGTAGTTTGGAGACTGGTGCAGTACTCTATTCATGACCGAGAGGATTGTACAAGCTGGAATTGTTAGTGTCTTAAATACTTTAGGTCATCTGGCAAGTTGAACCCATTCTTTTTGAATAAACTGATGGTAACCACCTAAAGTCCTCCACATATAAACACATCTGACAATGTACTCTTTGATATAAGTTACTATTACTGCTGTGAAGCGCTATGTACATTAATGGCGCTATACAAATAAATACATACATAAGTTCTGAAGTTGTATTTATGTCAATCATATTGATTGACTTTCCACTTAGCAAAAGTTAAAAACAATTATCTTATAACTATCGGCACAATATAGTGTCATCTCTAATGCACCATTGTATGCTGGACTATTTTCTGTAATCCTATGGTGACAGGAGACGTTTGCTACGTATTTCTGTTCTTACAAAAGCGGTTGCTAGCTGGAGGTTGTGGGAAAGATACTACATATATAATAATAATATAATACACTGGGAGTTATCTAATTCAGAATTGTTTTTACTTTTAATATTTAATGTTTCAGGCCAAAAAATAAATTGGTGGCAGTGTGTTAAGCCCAAACAGCATGAACCCCCAAATCCATCAAATAATTAACAAACCGTAGCACTTCAAACGTGTCGATCAAATCTGAGGGAGCGAGCAACGTAAAGATGGTAACACATTGCCATATTTATTCAGTGATAAGCATCACATTACGAATTTGAAGTGTGACTATAGTTTGAAAGATGTATAATGCATTTGTGCTTATAAATATGTTCAATATTTGTACAGGTAAGAACATTACAGATGAGTTGCAAAAAACGACAGGTTGTTTGCCAACCGGAAGAGAGGAGGCCTGTCTTGACATTAACACACTATGGTATGTATATAATTATCATTCCCTATTTTCTCAGACATTATCTGAGCCTCAGTGGTTTCCTTGTGTCTACTGTAGTACATGTGCACATTGCTACATGTCCTAATGCTTATTGAAGACATTCAGCTACTGTGCTCCCCACAGACTTAATTCCTGCTTCAAAAATGCTGCTCTAGTTAGTTGTGCCACTGGATAATAAGCACAGCTTAGTAGATTTACCAACTATATTGCTTCCAACTTCAACTCTTGTGACATTTAGGATCATATTTACTAAGCACTGCTGTGTCATAAGATCCTTTTATTGTGTTGTGAGACACCTTACAGCGCATTCACGTGAAGAGGCCTTAAGCATCTTACTGCTTGGTAAACACTGTATATCCCGGGTAATGTTTTATTTAGAACGCTGCCTTCAGTGCTCTGTTAATAGCAGCATCGAAAATCCAAGCACAGTATTAAAGTTATATAATGCAGTGTAGTATCTCAGACTGTTATTAAAAAGCTTTTAACCATTTCAGTGTGTGTCTTAAGGCTTTCAGCAGCACTGATTTAAGGTAACGTGTTACTGTACTAATCGGAATAGGCCTAATTTTTATAATGTCTAATGCTTTCATTGTCATTAGGGCCTTTTGCTTCTTAATGTGCTTTAATTCAACAAAATGTAGCCCCCTGCTGGGAAAATGTACAAGGGCAAAAAGATTTGCTGTTAAAGCAGCACCGCAAGCATCAACAGAGCTGTTGTGTACAGCCAATAATTACAGTACGAGTACATGGTGAAGTGTTTTCCACTCATAATACTGCAATAGCAACTGTCATTTCAAATATTCCCTCATGCATCCGGAGGTCTCCAAGTTCTTAACGTGTTATGGGACAAAGTATTCATTATTTAAAATATATGTAGAGTAGTGTTTCTCTTGTTGTACACATTGTATTTATGGAGATAGTTGCGCTTTCCTATTTATTATTTATTTATTTATAAAATATTTTACCAGGAAGTAATACATTGAGAGTTACCTCTCGTTTTCAAGTATGTCCTGGGCCCAGAGTTAAGACAAATAATACATGTTTACAAATACAGTTACATAATGAGCAGGATATACATTATATACAAGACATTGCATGTACAGTTAATAATAATTTATATTATGGGCGTATGAAACAGTTACAGATCCAGAATAAAATGAGTGACAGCCTTAGATTTGAAAGAACTTAAACTGGTGGTGGATGTAAGAGTCTCTGGTAGGTTGTTCCAGTTTTGGGGTGCACGGTAAGAGAAGGAGGAGCGGCCGGATACTTTGCTGAACCGTGGGACCATGAACAGTCTTTTGGAATCTGATCTCAGATGATAGGTGCTGCATGTGGTAGGGGTGAGGAGCTTGTTCAGGTAGCTGGGTAGCTTGCCCATAAAGAATTTGAAGGCAAGACAGGAAAGGTGAACTTTGCGCCTAGACTTGAGTGATGACCAATCTAGTTCTTTGAGCATTTCGCAGTGATGTGTGTTATAGTTGCATTGGAGAACAAAACGACAAATTGAATTGTAGAGGGTGTCAAGTTTGCTAAGGTGGGTTTGAGGTGCTGAGCCATATACTATGTCTCCATAGTCAATAATTTGTTCTTTTATTATTATTATTATTATTATTTCTTGTTACAGCGAGACAGAAGCTGCTCGTATTTCAGAACTTGAACTGTGTAACATAACTTCATCTCTTCCTGCCAGAGAGCAGGTCCCTTTTGAGAAGCACATCTGCAGGCCATTATGCCTTTCTGAATGGTGTCCAAGCCGTTCCTTGCGAGAGAACCCATTGAAGCTCCCAGTTGTGTGTCACTTTCAGAGGAGGCATGCAAAGACAAATTGCCTCTCAAAGGCGCTGGACGTCATTTACAAAGCTCCATGCAGAAAGAGTCTGCGAAACTTTGAAGAGGTGCGTTCCTACCTTTTTCAAACGGAGTGCGCCTCTTTATCTGTGGACAACTTTTCTTTCAATACTTACCTCCAGCTGGATAGGAGTACTTCTAACAGCCAAGCTATTGTTCAGGACTCTGATATCAGCAAGGATGTAGAGTCTGTGCCAGTGTCATTCTGCAATGAAATTGATAGCACCCGGCCATCCAGTTTTAAATACAGGAAGTCTTCCTGGCCACGTGGATACTCCATCAACAATTTCAGTGACATGTTCATTGAATCGTGCAGCTGTACCGATGGCTGCTTAGATATGTAAGTAGTGCTTGATCACCTACGTGTCATGGCAAAGACACACACT
This sequence comes from Ascaphus truei, assembly GCF_040206685.1. Lineage (NCBI taxonomy): Eukaryota > Metazoa > Chordata > Amphibia > Anura > Ascaphidae > Ascaphus > Ascaphus truei. Next base: position 352,839,479 of record NC_134485.1, read on the forward strand.
TTTGCAGAGGTAATATAAATAATTTACTTCCTCCATTCATTGCAGTGCTATGTAGGCATCTCCATCATGTAATGTTTCATGTCCCTTACAGGACCATCTAAACATATTTGCACAATTCTTTTAGCCTCATCTTTTGCTTGTCTTGTTTGTTTTGTTTGCTGTGATCATATTCTTGCTTGTAAAGTGGGTTAAATATACATACTGTAGTGTGGATGCAAGAAAGCAGCGCACACAATACAACTTTTGCTGTTTCTACTGTATTGGTCACTATTTTTATTTTTTTGTCACGGTCGGTTATTCAACTACACATGGGTGGGTTTTCCCTCCGCCTTCCCCCCTCCCCCTGCCAAACAATATTGTGTTATTGTAGATTCTTTAAAATAAGAAAATAAATTGAGTAGCACCTGCTAAAGGCCAAGTCCATAGTGCAGGTGCGCATAGCGTCACGCCTGCTGCAGAGACGATCCGTGGCCTTTGGCATTACTAGGCTGCGTGCGACAGGGAGGCGTGGCCGCAACGTTACGAGGCCGCTTCGCCCTCATTGGCTTAACCGCCCACGTGACGCGGCTGTTGCTCGGCCGCCGCACCAAAACACAAAAAAATGTCTAATGGAAATGCTGCCGCGTCTCATCGTGCGTGCGCTCACTCGCACTATGGACGACCTCATAGAGGAGCCGTGTCTTGTTCGCGCCGTCGCGATCACTACGGACGAAGCCAAAGAAGTATTGTGTGCGGCTTCTTTGCATATATACTATATGTTGAAGGCGCGAGCATTGGACGCCGGCACCAAAAGTAGGTTAAATGGTGTGCAGTGAGGGATCTGTTGTTGGTGGTTAAGGCTACGGCCCCAGTCACTGCGTGAGTGTATCAGTGAGCCTGGCAGCGCGGGTAACCGTTTAAGCCACGATCTGCTATCCTAGGGTCGCGATGAGAAGCGCGTGCAGGGGGAGCAAAGACGAGATTTTTGGCGGGGGCGCCGCCATGACGTCACTCGGCTGGTTCGCCATCAATGGCTGAACAGCCGCCGTGATGTGGCCGCCGCATCAAAAGACAAAAATCTTGCCTTTTGGCAAAGGCGGTCGCACATCGCGGTTGTTCACACGCCGAATGGGGCCTGCCCCGTAGAGGGCTGTACTTTGTGTGCGTCGCGTGCGCAGCCGCAGCCAGCGGGGACAAAGCCTTAGAATTTTGCAATAAAATTCCAAAGCTGCCGAGTTGAGATACTGAGCAGTTTTTGTTTAGAGAGCGGCAGCCAAAAGCCTGGGCAAAAAATATTTTTGTGTCGATGTTTCTAGACAAAAACAATAGAATGATTTTCAGAATGATGGGATTGTACAAAAACGTCATCAACTAAGGGGTTAAATCAATATAGTCAGATGTGGCTGTTTGGGCCATTTTCAGCAGGTACAGTACAACACAAACGGCTGCTTCAGACTATATTCAGTAACCCTCTGTGAGGCTGTGCAATTGCTTATTCTGGCTTCTGCTGTGTGAAAACCATTCCACTTAAGGGCCTATTTTAGAAGTTTGCTGGGTTGCAATGCAGGAAGTCACATACTCTCTGCCAGTGTTTGTCAACGCTTTTTTTTTTTTTTTTTTTTTTCATTGCAGCGATTAACATTAATAACAAACACCTTACCGCTTTAATACACAATGTTTAATCTTTTTAGATCGACTTGTGCCTGTCTGCAGCTGTCAGCCAGAGCCTACAATGAAAATACAACTTTGACGGCAGGCAAAATTACACCTGGATATACGTATAAAAGACTCCAAAGACCTGTGCCTAGTGGGTGAGTAATAGGAGTGCAAGTTATTTTTGTTAAATGACATTTTTGTGTGTGTACTGTACGAAAGTGTGTGTGTATATATAACATTTTTTTTTATATATATATATATATATATACATATATATATATATCGATCTCTTTAGTTGATAACTGGAGTGCCTTGACCCTTTCTACTACAGTTATAAGAAACAATAATAAATAAATCCTCTTTACTGTAAACAGCAAAATGGGGGTTATGTATTGGTCTCACGGCTCAAACTTGCGCCAAACATAATATCACATTTAATAAAGCAAACTAATGAAATTGCTGTCAGCTGTTTATTTTTTCTCTCTTAGAACCATTTTTTTCTCCTCCCCCCCCCACATATCCCCACTTTTGCTTTTAAAGGCAAAATCTCATTAAAAAAAAGGTTTTCTTAACTCCTTTTTGTTTCCATATTACAAAAGTATTGAATACAAGGGATAAATAAAATGAAACTAGAGGTGGGGGAAAGAGAGAGAGGCATTACATTTTGTTACTGCACCGACACACTTTATTCGAGCAAATACCCGGTATGTACCTGGCAGATACCTGGAATGCGCCACTCCTCACCTCTAACAAGCCCCGTTGCATTTGCCTTCCCAGCCTGGGTTCATGCCTGGCTGATGGGCGGCTGATCTGTTAAATGATAATGATTAGAATTTAATAGGCTGCAATGCTTCGCGTGTCTACCAGATGGCATAAATTCATGAATTGTAATGCAGTATATATATATATACTGTGCAGTATTGCAGCCAGCGGGAATAAAAGGCTTCAATCCCTGCTTGGAAAATAACTCAATGCACTCGGGCAGAAAACAGTCACAAACCTCAATACACCCGGGTATACCCGAATTCGTGGGACTAGCCAAGCTCGAATAAAGTGTGTCGCCAGTGTAAGTGTAGAAACTCAGAAAGCAGGTAAATTTGCAGCCACAATTACGGTTCTGTCTCGATCGGATCTTTTGATTGACAAGCCTTTTTAAAAGGTCAGTGCTTGGGACAATATTGTTGCGCACACCAGAGTCCTCACACAGGGCCGGCCTTACCTTTTTAGCGGCATGCTGGCAGCGGGGTCCCTCCTTGTTGTCATAGCAACACGTCACGTCTCCACGTGATGCTGCAGAAGGAAGGCCGCTCCGCATAAGGCGAGACACCACCCCACCCCTGCACTCGCATATATGGGTTGCCCCCGCCCCCAGGCTACCTCTTCATCCCTCAGCTAACTCCTAACAGAGACGCACCTACCTACCTTGGGGTGACCAGCGGTTAAGTTTGGTGACTCCCCAACTCCCGATGGGAGGAAAGAGAGGGAGCATGGGACTCCCCGAAGGCCTTGCTCTCCTTGCCCTATATAGGGAATAAAAATACTGATCCCTGCCATCAGTGAGATAAGAAACCACAAACGTGGGTTTTAGAACCTCACGCCTTTTAACATGAAGAACCAGTTAACCCGGTAACAAGCAATTTAAAGCATATAAGAAAAATTATAGGAGGGAGCTAGGGGGAGAAACTGGTAGAAAGAACACGTGAGAAACTGGGTGAGTCTGTGTTCAAATATTTTGACAAACCACTTTGTGTCAACAGTAATAGGAAGTATGGGTGTATTGTTTGTGTTGCAAAGGGCTCTTTCCCTCTTTAGAAATTACTACAATGTCCGTATTGTTCATGGAGAGGGGAAGGAGAATGCCATCAAGCATATCATTAAGTAGTTTACAGAGGGGTGAAGCTAATTGTTTACTTTTTTTTTTGTAATATAGGCCAGAAAACCCATCTTTCCTGGGACTTTGCGATATTTAAAATGTTGAATATTTATCAGCTACAAAGTCTTGGCACCCAGTTTCTCCCACTCGAGTTCTGTAGTTTTGGGATTTCACACTCACTCGGATATTTTTATACAGGTGATGTGACGGATGGGTGTGACGAGAGATAGCTAGTGGATTTGTTGAAGGTGGCTAATATCTGGCAAAAGCATTGCCTGATCTCTTTAGGAGTATAGGTCAGACTCTGAAACTCCAATCCTGTCGTCTGAACTTTACCAGCAATGCATTTTTCTCTGAATTTCCTGGCTTGAAGTCTATAGAATAGAAAAAGTAGCACCAACCAACTACCAAGGCAAACAACAATAAAATGTATAAAATATATACTATTACACAGTAATCCAGTGTGTGAAAAGTCCTGCTGCTAGAGTCCAGGGAGGTGATTCCAACACCTCCAAAACAAATTGTAAGGAAAAGGGGAAGTCCTCCAGCGCATAGGCTCAGTTCACCATCCCAAGCAGGTATATGTGGGAGAAAACAGACAGACACACAGAACAAAACATATAGTATAATATCAGTATATTCTCCCAAAATACTGCAGAATCTCACGAACTAGCAAACACACTTACATGTGCAGATCCACACTAGAGTTGAGGATGCAGCATTCCACAGCAAAGTAACTTGAAAAGAGTAGAGAAAACAGACATGGCATAATACGTTTTAATAACAATAAGTAGATAAAAAGTGGATGAACTCACACACGACTCTGTTAAAAAGGCAGTTATCGGACTTGTTGCCCTTATCGGGGGGAAAAAATTGTTTAGTTCATCTCCTCAAATGTCCATTTTTGGGGTGGGGAGTTAGCAGGTATTAATTTAACCCCAGATCTTGGCTAATTGAGCCATTATTTGAGATGGGCAAGATTTATGAAATTATTGTAAACGAGAAAGCTGTGAATTTAGTTGCAATAATTCTTGTTTTTTGGAAGAAGACCATACTCCTGAAACAGCCTCTAACAACAGATTTGTGCACACCTAAGATCATGGAATTATTGATATCCGGAAATAATTAAGTATAAAGTACAATTTTGGGAACAGATTGCAAGGCTTTATTTAATGTCCAACAAATAGAGAACGAGGTGTCTCGGAAATTGTAATGTAGCTTTAATAGGGGCATGGTCAGAACGCGAGACACCCTATATTACTAGATTTTACATTTGCAACAAGACCTGAGCTAATAAAAGAATAATCAATTCTAGAATAGAAGGAATGGTTATTTAAGTAGAAAGCAGTCGCTTTAGACAGGATATTGCAACCTCCAGGCATCAGATAATGCGTGAGTCAACCTTTTCTATAACGATTTAGAGCTAGGCAGCAAAATTCTAAACTAATTGACATGAACTACAGGATTAATCTAAATACGGCTTGAAGTGAATAATAAAATTACCAGCTGATATAATATTCCAAAAGCAAAAGAAAAAAAGGGGGTGCGCCAAATAATAAATGCAACTTGGAATACTGGACTAACCTTTTGACTGCGTTTCCTTTTTTTTTTTTTTTTCTTTTCTTTTTTTTTTTTCTTTTAATATAATCTTTCCTTTCCTAATTTCATCGAAGTGCAATTTAAATCGATTTACAAATTCAGGTTGCTGGGAGATGGGGACATACACATTAGCTAGTGTAATAGCCTGAGATGTGAGTATAATGTAGCTGCCCTCCTTGTTTAATTAGGGATCTGAGGGGACGAAAAGAACTCTATTGTAGATTAACATGGCTAGTCCTTGTTTTGTAACAAGTGGCAAGGCCAAAAACTGCGTGTCAAGAGGTTTAGTCGGGTTTGGATCTCTTAATTTGTTTCCTGAACAAAAATAAAGCCCCTCTGTAAGTTTAAATAAATAAAAGCATTTAAGGCCAGTCAATGGTTGAGAGAAGCGTTTTAATCCTTCAACATTTTGGGTGATACATTTATTTATTGAGAGAAGCTGATGAATGCATTTGAGATAAATCAGATTAAGTTTGGACTAAGAGCCTCTTATCAAAGGACAGTATGTAAATACGCAACCATAAATCGAGAAAAAAATAGTCTGAAGAAAAAGGAGATGTGAATAAAAACCTAAAATAAAAGAGCCCAAACATTTGGCATGCCTGCGGTATAGGTTGTTTTCCAATTGGTGATCTCATGTAAAGGAGGCTGGCTGTTTGTCGGTGAGGGGGATATTATGATCTGCATAATTTCCTACGCTTCTCTAACGCACATCCATCTGTGATGGTGACACTCATGCACCTTCCACACACAACTTTTTATCAATGTACACTTAAAAGAAACATATTTTATTTCTCCGTAGCGCTTATTTTAACCACATTGAATAATTGAAGGAGCCGTTCCCCCTACCATTTTTACCTTTCAACCTCACTCCCCCCCCCCCCCAACCCATTGTTCCCGAGATGCTTACCGGTGAAGTTACAAAATGTCGGGCCAATTGGAAGCCGCAACATAATTGGTTGAGCTTCCTGTTGAACCATCATTTAAATCCCCTTTAAAAACCAGGTATTACTGGTAACTTCACCAGTAAGTATCTCAGGAATTAGGGGTCCCCGGAGCTGAAAATAGCGTGGTTCAACTCAGGAGTCGTCCCTGGTTACAATTCTCATCATACAGATGCTGTGCGATGTGCTGGATGAAGGCCTCACCAAGGATGTTCCAGGTACTGCAGTTGCAAGCCTCTTTTCTCTGTTGCTCCAACAAATGTTCCAAGTTGTCCAAGCTTCTGCATTATCTTCGCATTTAAGGTCACATCCATATCTGAGAACGGGCTGAATATACTGGTCGAAAAGTGTGTGTGCGCATACATACATACAACTTAATGTGTAAAGCACTCTCTGATAATGTCTTAAAAGCATTAAGGAGCATTTAAACTGCTCTAATTTTTGGACCTTTCTGTCTTGCAGTAATTTTTTCCTTTTATGTGTATATATCTATATATAATTATTATTTTTATTATTTTTTCCATTTAGACCTGACTATTGACAATCGTTCACTTTTTTCCCTGTTGGGGGTTTTCTAAGCATCAGTGATTTATTTTTTATTTTTTTCCAAAAGGGGGTAATAGAAATTAAAATATCAATTATCACTCTTGTAATTTAATTCAATCAAAATACATTTCTGAATGGAAACTTCATGCTCCCAGTTGGAGATGCTCTTTGAAACTTCTGCTATTTCTTTGGCACAGAGTATATGAATGTAACGTGTCTTGTAAGTGTGACCGGAAGACGTGCCAGAACAGAGTTGTGCAGCACGGCCTCCAGGTGCGACTGCAGGTGTTCAAAACAGAGAAAAAGGGCTGGGGAGTGCGCTGTTTAGACGACATCGACAAAGGGACATTTGTGTGCACCTATGCAGGTAAGTGTAATCTCGTAAAAAGAAAACTCGTACCATATATGACTTCTCCATTCTTATATCGAATGGACTTATGTGACTTCTAACAAAGTAGGTTTCAATATGGTGGTTAACGTTGCATACCATGTATACCATGATGTGCC